>NC_142800.1:79026178-79256481 GCF_049724085.1 Artemia sp. Qi Xiang Cuo
GTGGTTTACCTTGTCACAGTTACATTTTCTGGATTTTTCAAAGTTTATTTTGAACTTCTTTCATTTAAATGTAAGAGTTGGAATATTTCAGTAGTGTTTGGTTGTGCTTTACCTTGTCACAGTTACATTTTCTTGATTTTTCAAAGGTCATTTCGAATTTCATTCATTTAAATGTAAGAGTTTGAATATTTCAGTTGTGTTTCGATGTGGTTTAACATGTCATAGTGAAATTTTCCTGATTTTTCAAAGTTCATTTGGAATTTTTTTCATTTAAATGCAAGATTTGGAATATTTCAGTAGTAGATGGTTGTGGTTTACCTTGTCACAGTTACATTTTCTTGATTTTTCAAAGTTTATTTTGAATTTCTTTCGTTGAAATGCAAGAGTTGGAATATTTCAGTAGTGTTTGGTTGTGGTTTACCTTGTCACAGTTACATTTTCTTGATTTTTCAAAGTTCATTTTGAATTTCTTTCATTGAAATGCAAGAGTTGGAATATTTCAGTTGTGTTTCGATATGGTTTACCTTATCACAGTTACATTTTCCTGATTTTTCAAAGTTCATTTTGAATTTCTTTCCTTGAAATGCAAGAGTTGGAATATTTCAGTAGTGTTTGGTTGTGGTTTACCTTATCACAGTTACATTTTCTTGATTTTTCAAAGTTTATTTTGAATTTCTTTCGTTTAAATGCAAGAGTTGGAATATTTCAGTAGTGTTTGGTTGTGGTTTACCTTGTCAGAGTTACATTCTCTTGATTTTTCAAAGTTCATTTTGAATTTCTTTCGTTGAAATGCAAGAGTTGGTATTTTTCTGTTGTGATTTGTTGTGGTTGACCTTGTCGCAGTTACATTTTTATGATTTTTCAAAGTTTATTTTGAATTTTATTCTTTGAAATGCAAGAGTTGGAATATTTCAGTAGTTTTTGGGTGTGGTTTACCTTGTCATGATTATATTTTCTCAATTTTTCAATGTTCATTTTGAGATTCTCTCGTTGAAATGCAAGAGTTGGTATATTTCAGTGGTGTTTCGTTGTGGTTTAACTTGTCACAGTTACATTTTCTTAATTTTTCAAAGTTCATTTTGAATTTCTTTCGTTGAAATGCAAGAGTTGGAATATTTCAGTAGTGTTTGGTGGTGGTTTACCTTGTCACAGTTACATTTTCTTGATTTTTCAAAGTTCATCTTGAATTTTTTTCGTTGAAATGCAAGAGTTGGAATATTTCAGTAGTGTTTGGTTGTGGTTTACCTTGTCACACTTACTTTTTCTTGATTTTTCAAAGTTCATTTGAATTTCTTTCGTTGAATTGCAAGAGTTGGAATATTTCAGTAGTGTTTGGTTGTGGTTTACCGTGTCACAGTTACATTTTCTTGATTTTTCAAAGTTCATTTCGAATTTCTTTCGTTGAAATGCATGAGTTGGAATATTTCAGTAGTATTTGGTTGTGGTTTACCTTGTCACAGTTACACTTTCTTGATTTTTCAAAGTTCATTTTGAATTTCTTTCTTTGAAATGCAAGAGTTGGAATATTTCAATAGTGTTTGGTTGTGGTTTACCTTGTCACAGTTACATTTTCTTGATTTTTCAAAGTTCATTTTGAATTTCTTTCGTTGAAATGCAAGAGTTGGAATATTTCATTAGTGTTTGGTTGTGGTTCACCTTGTCACAGTTACATTTTCTTTATTTTTCAATGTTTTTTTGAATTTCTTTCGTTGAAATGCAAGAGTTGGAATATTTCAGTAGTGTTTAGTTGTGATTTACCCTGTCAGAGTTACATTATTCTTGATTTTTCAAAGTTCATTTTGAATTTCTTTCGTTGAAATGCAAGAGTTGGAATATTTCAGTTGTGTTTGGTTGTGGTTTACCTTGTCACAGTTACATTTTCTTGATTTTTAAAAGTTCATTTAGAATTTCTTTCGTTGAAATGTATGAGTTGGAATATTTCAGTAGTGTTTGGTTGTGGTTTACCTTATCGCGGTTACATTTTCCTGATTTTTCAAAGTTCATTTTGAATTTCTTTCGTTGAAATGCAAGAGTTGGAATATTTCAGTAGTGTTTGGTTGTGGTTTACCGTGTCACAGTTACATTTTATTGATTTTTCAAAGTTCATTTCGAATTTCTTTCATTGAAATGCAAGAGTTGGAATATTTCAGTTGTGTTTCGATATGGTTTACCTTGTCACAGTTACATTTTCCTGATTTTTTAAAGTTCATTTTGAATTTCTTTCATTGAAATGCAAGAGTTGGAATATTTCAGTAGTATTTGGTTGTGGTTTACCTTGTCACAGTTACATTTTCTTGATTTTTCAAAGTTCATTTTGAATTTCTTTCGTTTAAATGCAAGAGTTGGAATATTTCAGTAGTGTTTGGTTGTGGTTTACCGTGTCACAGTTACATTTTCTTGATTTTTCAAAGTTCATTTAGAATTTCTTTCATTGAAATGCAAGAGTTGGAATATTTCAGTTGTGTTTCGATATGGTTTACCTTGTCACAGTTACATTTTCTTGATTTTTCAAAGTTCATTTTGAATTTCTTTC
This sequence comes from Artemia sp. Qi Xiang Cuo, assembly GCF_049724085.1. Taxonomy (NCBI): domain Eukaryota; kingdom Metazoa; phylum Arthropoda; class Branchiopoda; order Anostraca; family Artemiidae; genus Artemia; species Artemia sp. Qi Xiang Cuo. The sequence goes on from NC_142800.1 coordinate 79,028,712, forward strand.
TTTGAAATGCAAGAGTTGGAATATTTCACTAGTGTTTTGTTGTGATTTGTCTTGTCACATTTACATTTTCTGGATTTTTCAAAGTTTATTTTGAATTTCTTTCGTTTAAATGCAAGAGTTGGAATATTTCAGTAGTGTTTGGTTGTGGTTTACCTTGTCAGAGTTACATTTTCATGATTTTTCAAAGTTCATTTTGAATTTATTTCGTTGAAATGAAAGAGTTGGATTATTTCAGAAGTGTTTGGTTGTGGTTCACCGTGTCACAGTTACATTTTATTTATTTTTCAAAGTTCATTTTGAACTTCTTTCGTTGAAATGCAAAATTTGGAATATTTCAGTAGTGTTTGGTTGTGGTTTACCTTGTCATGGTTACATTTTCTTAATTTTTCAAAGTTCATTTTGAATTTCTATCCTTGAAATGCAAGAGTTGGAATATTTCAGTTGTGTTTCGTTGTGGTTTACCTTGTCACAGTTACATTTTCTTAATTTTTAAAAGTTCATTTTGAATTTATTTAGTTGAAGTGCAAGAGTTGGAATATTTCAGTAGTGTTTGGTGTTGGTTTACCTTGTCACAGTTACATTTTCTTGATTTTTCAAAGTTCATCTTGAATTTTTTTTGTTGAAATGCAAGAGTTGGAATATTTCAGTAGTGTTTGGTTGTGGTTTACCTTGTCACAGTTACATTTTCTTGATTTTTCAAAGTTCATTTTGAATTTCAGTCGTTGAAATGCAAGAGTTGGAATATTTCAGTAGTGTTTGGTTGTGGTTTACCGTGTCACAGTTACATTTTCTTGATTTTTCAAAGTTCATTTCGAATTTCTTTCGTTGAAATGCAAGAGTTGGAATATTTCAGTAGTATTTGGTTGTGGTTTACCTTGTCACAGTTACATTTTCTTGATTTTTCAAAGTTCATTTTGAATTTCTTTCATTGAAATGCAAGAGTTGGAATATTTCATTAGTGTTTGGTTGTGGTTTACCTTGTCACAGTTACATTTTATTGATTTTTCACAGTTGATTTTGAATTTCTTTCGTTGAAATGCAAGAGTTGGAATATTTCAGTAGTGTTTGGTTGTGGTTTACCTTGTCACAGTTACATTTTCTTGATTTTTCAAAGTTCATTTTGAATTTCTTTCGTTGAAATGCAAGAGTTGGAATATTTCAGTAGTGTGTTGTTGTAGTTTCCATTCTCCCAGTTACAGTACCTTAATTTTTAAAATTTAATTTTGAATTTCTTTCTTTGAAATGCAAGAGTTGTAATATTTCAGTAGTGTATGTTTGTGGTTTACCTTGTCACAGTTACATTTTCGTAATTTTTAAAGTTCATTTTGAATTTCTTTCGTTGCAATGCAAGAGTTGGAATATTTCAGTAGTGTTTCGTTGTGGTTTACCTTCTCACAGTTACATCTTCTTGATTTTTCAAAGTTCATTTTGATTTTCTTTCATTGAAATGCAAGAGTTGGAATATTTCAGTAGTGTTTGGTTGTGGTTTACCTTGTCACAGTTACATTTTCTTGGTTTTTCAAAGCTCATTTCGAATTTCTCTCGTTGAAATGCCAGAGTTGGAATATTTCAGTAGTGTTTGGTTGTGGTTTACCTTGTCGCAGTTACATTTTCTTGATTTTTCAAAGTTCATTTTGAATTTCTTTCATTGAAATGCAAGAGTTGGAATATTTCAGTAGTGTTTGGTTGTGGTTTACCTTGTCACAGTTACATTTTCTTGATTTTTCAAAGTTCATTTTGAATTTCTTTCGTTGAAATGCAAGAGTTGGAATATTTCAGTAGTGTTTGGTTGTGGTTTACCTTGTCACAGTTACATTTTCTTGATTTTTCAAAGTTAATTTTGAATTTTTTTAGTTGAAATTCAAGAGTTGGACTATATCAGTAGTGTTTTATCGTGGTTTACCTTGTCACAGTTACATTTTCTTGATTTTTCAAAGTTCATTTTGAATTTCTTTCGTTGAAATGCAAGAGTTGGAATATTTCAGTAGTGTTTGGTTGTGGTTTACCTTGTCACAGTTACATTTTCTTGATTTTTCAAAGATTGATTTTGAATTTCTTTCGTTGAAATGCAAGAGTTGGAATATTTCAGTAGTGTTTGGTTGTGGTTTACCTTGTCACAGTTACATTTTCTTGATTTTTCAAAGTTCATTTTGAATTTCTTTCGTTGAAATGCAAGAGTTGGAATATTTCAGTAGTGTTTGGTTGTGGTTTACCTTGTCACAGTTACATTTTCTTGATTTTTCAAAGTTCATTTTGAATTTCTTTCGTTGAAAAGTAAGAGCTGGAATATTTCAGTAGTGTTTGGCTGTGGTTTACCTTGTCGCAGTTACACTCTCTTGATTTTTCAAAGTTCATTTTGAATTTCTTTTGTTGAAATGCAAGAGTTGGAATATTTCAGTAGTGTTTGCTTGTGGTTTACCTTGTCACAGTTACATTTTCTTGATTTTTCAAAGTTCATCTGAATTTCTTTCCTTGAAATGCAAGAATGGAATATTTCAGTAGTGTTTGGCTGTGGTTTACCTTGTCACAGTTACATTTTCTTGATTTTTCAAAGTTCATTTTGAATTTCTTTCGTTGAAATGCAAGAGTTGGAATATTTCAGTAGTGTTTCGTTGTTGTTTATTTTGTCAGAGTTACATTCTCTTGATTTTTCAAAGTTCATTATGGATTTCTTTAGTTGAATTTCTTGATTTTTCAAACTTAATTTTGAATTTCTTTCGTTGAAATGCAAGAGTTGGAATATTTCATTAGTGTTTGGTTGTGGTTTACCTTGTCACAGTTACATTTTCTTGATTTTTCAAAGTTCATTTTGAATTTCTTTCGTTGAAATGCAAGAGTTGGAATATTTCACTAGTGTTTGGTTTCGGTTTACCTTGTCACATTTACACACATGTATACACATGTACACACATGTGCTTATCATGAGTGCTCATGATAAGTTAACCTAACCTTTTCCGGTGAGTATGGTTAGGTTAGACTAGATTAAGTTAGGTTAGTTTAGGTTAGGATAGGTTAGCCTACGTACACTTCACTTAGGTTAGCTTAGGTTAGGTGAGAGACATGCGAAAAGTTAGGTGTATGATTAGGTTAGGGTAGGTTAGATTAAGTTAGGTTAGGTTAAGTTAGGTTAGGCTAGGTTAGCCTACGTACGCGCGCGTACGGAGGCTAACCTAGCCTAACCTAACTTAACCTAACCTAACTTAATCTAACCTAACCTAACCTAATCATACACCTAACTTTTCGCATGTCTCTCACCTAACCTAAGCTAACCTAAGTGAAGTGTACGTAGGCTAACCTAACCTAACCTAATCTAACCTAACTTAATCTAGTCTAACCTAACCATACTCACCGGAAAAGGTTAGGTTAACTTATCATGAGCACTCATGATAAGCACATGTGTGTACATGTGTATACATGTGTGTAAATGTGACAAAGGTAAACCACAACCAAACACTAGTGAAATATTCCAACTCTTGCATTTCAACGAAAGAAATTCAAAATGAACTTTGAAAAATCAAGAAAATGTAACTGTGACAAGGTAAACCGCAACCAAACACTACTGAAATATTCCAACTCTTGCATTTCAACGAAAGAAATTCAAAATGAAGTTTGAAAAATCAGGAAATTCAACTAAAGAAATCCATAATGAACTTTGAAAAATCAAGAGAATGTAACTCTGACAAAATAAACAACAACGAAACACTACTGAAATATTCCAACTCTTGCATTTCAATGAAAGAAATTCAAAATGAACTTTGAAAAATTAAGAAAATGTAACTGTGACAATATAAAACACAACAAAACGCGACTTAATTTTTCCAACTCTTGCTATTCAAGTAAGTAAAATGAAATGAAATTTTAAAAAAAAATAAAATATAACTTTGGCAAGTTCAACCACAACAAAACACTACTGAAATATTCCAACTCTTGCATTTCAAAAAAAGAAATTAAAAATGAACTTTGAAAAATAAAGAAAGTGTAACTGCGACAAGGTAAACCACAACCAAACACTACTGAAATATTCCAACTCTTGCTTTTCAACGAAAGAAATTCAAAATGAACTTTGAAAAATCAAGCAAATGTAACTGTGACCAGGTAAACCACAACCAAACACTACTGAAATATTCTAACTCTTGCATTTCAACGAAAGAAATTCAAAATGAACCTTGAAAAATCAAGAAAATGTAACTGTGACAAGGTAAACCACAACCAAACACTACTGAAATATTCCAACTCTTTCATTTCAAATAAAGAAATTCAAAATGATATTTTAAAAATCAATAAAATTTAACTGTTAAAATTTAAACCACAACAAAACAATACTGAAATATTCAAAATCTTTCATTTCAACGAAATAAATTCAAATTGAATTTTGAAAAATCAAGAGAATGTAAGTGTGAAAAGGTAAACCACAACGAAACACTACTTAAGTATTCAAAATATTGCATTTCAACGAAATAATTTCAAATGAACTTTGAAAAATCAAGAAAAAGTAACTGTGACAAGGTAAACCACAACCCAACACTACTGAAATATTCCAACTCTTGCATTTCAACGAAAGAAATTCAAAATGATCTTTGAAAAATCAAGAAAATGTAAGTGTGACAAGGTAAACCACAACCAAACACTACTGAAATATTCCAACTCTTGCATTTCAACGAAATAAATTCAAAATGAACTTTGAAAAATCAAGAGAATGTAACTGTGACAAGGTAAACCACAACCAAACACTACTGAAATATTCCAACTCTTGCATTTCAATGAAAGAAATTCAAAATAAACTTTGAAAAATCAAGAAAATGTAACTGTGATAAGGTAAACCACAACGAAACACTACTGGAATATTCCAACTCTTGCATTGCAACGAAAGAAATTCAAAATGAACTTTGAAAAATTAAGAAAATGTAACTGTGACAAGGTAAACCACAACCAAACACTACTGAAATATTCCAACTCTTGCATTTCCACGATAGAGATTCAAAATGAACTTTGAAAAATTAAGGGAATGTAACTGTGACACGGTAAAATACAACATAACACTACTGGAATATTCCAACTCTTGCATTTAAACGTAAGAAATTCAAAATGAACATTGAAGAATCAACAAAATGTAACTGTGACAAGGTAAACCACAACCAAACACTACTGAAATGTTCCAACTCTTGCATTTCAATGAAAGAAATTCAAAATGAACATTGAAAAATCAAGAAAATGTAACTGTTACAAGGTAAACCACAACCAAACACTAATGAAATATTCCAACTCTTGCATTTCAATGAAAGAAATTCAAAATGAACTTTGAAAAATCAAGAAAGTGTAACTGTGACAAGGTAAACCACAACCAACAAACTACTGAAATATTCCAACTCTTGCATTTCAACGAAAGAAATTCGAAATGAACTTTGAAAAATCAAGAAAATGTAACTGTGACACGGTAAACCACAACCAAACACTACTGAAATACTCCAACTCTTGAATTTCAACGAAAGAAATTGAAAATGAACTTTGAAAAATCAAGAAAATATAACTGTGACAAGGTAAACCACAACCAAACACTACTGAAATATTCCAACTCTTGCATTTCAACGAAAGAAAATTCAAGATGAACTTTGAAAAATCAAGAAAATGTAACTGTGACAAGGTAAACCACCACCAAACACTACTGAAATATTCCAACTCTTGCATTTCAACGAAAGAAATTCAAAATGAACTTTGAAAAATCAAGAAAATGTAACTGTGACAAGGTAAACCACAACGAAACACAACTGAAATATTCCATCTCTTGCATTTCAACGAGAGAAATTCAAAATGAACTTTGAAAAATTAAGAAAATGTAACCATGACAAGGTGAACCACAACCAAACACTACTGAAATATTCCAACTCTTGCATTTCAACGAAAGAAATTCAAAATGAACTTTGAAAAATCAAGAAAATGTAACTGTGACAAGCTGAACCACAACCAAACACTACTGAAATATTCCAACTCTTGCATTTCAACGAAAGAAATTCAAAATGAACTTTGAAAAATCAAGAGAATGTAACTCTGACAATGTAAACCACAATCAACCACTACTTACAGAGACAAACACTTTAAATTAATCGAAAGAAATTCAAAATGAACTTTGAAAAAACAAGAAAATGTAACTGTGACAAGGTAAAACACAACCAAACACTACTGAAATATTCCAACTCTTGCTTTTCAATGAAAGAAATTCAAAATGAACTTTAAAAAATCAGGAAAATGTAACTGTGACAAGGTAAACCATATCGAAACACAACTGAAATATTCCAACTCTTGCATTTCAATGAAAGAAATTCGAAATGAACTTTGAAAAATCAAGAAAATGTAACTGTGACACGGTAAACCACAGTCAAACACTACTGAAATATTCCAACTCTTGCATTTCAACGAAAGAAATTCAAAATGAACTTTGAAAAATCAGGAAAATGTAACTGTGACAAGGTAAACCACAACCAAACACTACTGAAATATTCCAACTCATGCATTTCAACGAAAGAAATTCTAAATGAACTTTGAAAAAACAATAAAATGTAACTGTGACAAGCTAAACCACAACAAAACACTACACAAAAATACAAAAAATTGAATAAAAACGAAAGAAATACAAAAATATCATTGAAAAATCAACAAAATGTAACTGTGACAATGTAAAACAAAACCAAACACAACTGAAATATTCCAACTCTTGCATTTCAACGAAATAAATTAAAAACAACTTTGAAAAATCAATAAAATTTAACTTTGACAAGGTGACCCACAACCAAACAATACTTAAATATTCCAACTCTTGCATTTCAAAGAAAAAAATTCAAAATGAACTTTGAAAAATCAAGAAAATGTAACTCTTACAAGGTAAACCACGACAAAACACTACTGATTTATTCCAACTCTTGCATTTCAACGAAAAAAAATTCAAAATGAACTTTGAAAAATCAAGAAATGTAACTGTGACAAGGTAAACCACAACCAAACACTACTGAAATATTCCAACTCTTGCATTTCAAAGAAAAAAAAATTCAAAATTAACTTTGAGAAATCAAGAAAATGTAACTGTGACAAGGTAAACCACAACCAAACACTACTGAAATATTCAAACTCTTGCATTTCAATTAAAAAAATTCAAAATGAACTTTGAAAATTCAATAAAATGTAACTGCGACAAGGTAAAACACAACCAAACACTACTGAAATATTCCAACTCTTGCATTTCAACGAAAGAAATTCAAAATGAACTTTGAAAAATAAAGAAAATGTAACTGTGAAAAGGTAAACCACAACGAAACACAACTGAAATATTCCATCTCTTGCATTTCAACGAAAGAAATTCAAAATGAACTTTGAAAAATTATGAAAATGTAACCATGAGAAGGTAAACCACAACCAAACACTACTGAAATATTCCAACTCTTGCATTTCAACGAAAGAACTTCAAAATGAACTTTGAAAAATCAAGAAAATTTAACTGTGACAAGTTTAACCACAACCAAACACTACTGAAATATTCCAACTCTTGCATTTCAACGAAAGAAATTCAAAATGAACTTTGAAAAATCAAGAAATTGTAACTGTGACACGGTAAACCACAACCAAACACTACTGAAATATTCCAACTCTAGCATTTCAACGAAAAAAATTCAAAATAAACTTTGAAAAATCAAGAAAATGTAACTGTGACAAGGTAAACCACAACCAAACACTACTGAAATATTCCAACTCTTGCATTTCAATGAAAGAAATTCAAAATGAACTTTGAAAAATCAGGAAAATGTAACTGTGACATGGTAAACCACAACCAAACACTACTGAAATACTCCAACTCTTGCATTTCAATGTAAGAAATTCAAAATGAACTTTGAAAAATCAAGAAGATGTAACTGTGACAGGGTAAACTACATTAACACACTACTAAAATATTCCAACTCTTGCATTTCAATGAAAGAAATTCAAAATGAACTTTGAAAAATCAAGAAAATATAACTGTGACAAGGTAAAACATAACCAAACACTACTGAAATATACCAACTCTTGCATTTTAACAAAAGAAATTCAAAACGAACTTTGGAAAATCAAGAAAATGTAACTGTGACAAGGTAAACCACCTCCAAAAACTACTGAAATATTCCAACTCTTGAATGTCAATGAAAGAAATTCAAAATGAACTTTGAAAAATCATAAAAATGTAGCTGTGACAAGGTAAACCACAACCAAACACTACTGAAATATTCCAACTCTTGCATTTCAATGAATGAAATTCGAAATTAACTTTTAAAAATCATGAAAATGTAACTGTGATAAGGTAAACCACAACCAAACACTAGTGACATATTCCAACTCTTGCATTTCAACGAAAGAAATTCAAAATGAACTTTGAAAAATTAAGGGAATGTAACTGTGACACGGTAAACCACGACCAAACACTACTGAAATATTCCAACTCTTGCATTTCAACGAAAGAAATTCAAAATGAGCTTTGAAAAATTAAGGGAATGTAACTGTGACAAGTTAAACTACAATAGCACACTACTGAAATATTCCAACTCTTGCATTTCAACGAAAGAAATTCAAAATGAACTTTGAAAAATCAAGAAAATGTAACTGTGACAAGGTAAACAACAACCAGACACAACTGAACTATTCCAACTCTTGCATTTCAATGACGGAAATTCAAAATGAACTTTGAAAAATCAAGAAAATGTAACTTTGACAAGGTAAACCACAACCAAACACTACTGAAATATTCCAACTCTTGCTTTTCAACGAAAGAAATTCAAAATGAACTTTGAAAAATCATGAAAATGTAACTGATACATGGAAAACACCAAAAAAACAAAACAGAAAAAAACAAACAAATTCATGACATCGAAAGAAAAAAAAAAAGAACAAATAAAAATCAAGAGACTGTAACTGTGACAAGGTAAACTACAACAACACACTACTGAAATATTCCAACTCTTGCCTTTCAACAAAAGATATTAAAAATGAACTTTTAAAAATCAAGAGTATGTAACTGTGTCAAGGTAAACCACAACACTACTGAAATAGTCCAACTTTTACATCTCAATGAATGAAATTCAAAACGAACTTAGAAAAATCAAGAGACTGTAACTGTGTCAAGGCAAACCAAACATTAATGAAACATTACAAATCAATCAGTTCAACGAAGGAAATTCGAAATGAAATTTGAAAAATCAAGAAAATGTAACTGTGACAAGGTAAAACAAAACCAAACACTACTCAAATATTCAAACTCTTGCATTTCAACGAAAGAAATTCAAAATTAACTTTTAAAAATAAAGATATTGTAACTGTTACAAGTTAAACCAAAACCAAAAACTACTTAAACAGTCCAACTCTTGAATTTAAACGAATTAAATTCAAAATGAACTTTGAAAAATCAGACCTTTGGTGGGGGGAGGGGCCGGGGGGGGGGGTCGTTCTGTGTCTCAATGCACAAAAAAAGTATAAAAAATGGGGGAGGGAAGGGAGGAGGGGAGGGGAGGAGGTGGGAGGAGGAGGAGGAGGAGGGGAGGGGGAGGGAGGAGGAGGGAGGAGATTGAGGGAGAGGGGCCCCTTTGGGGGGCCAAAGGGGGGAGGGGGCCCCTTTGGGCCCCGGGGGGGGGGGTCTGGGGGAACCTTGAGGGCCGGGGGGCCCTTTGGGAGCCCAGTGGACCTTTGAGGACCGGTGGCTTCCTTCGGGGTTGGGGTAGAGGGATTGGAACCCTTTGGGGTTGGGGTATGGGGATCGGAACCTTTTGGGTTGTTGTATAGGACCTTACGACACTGTTCAAATGGAACTTGTGTATTATAACGACCACAGAGTTTGACCCTCAAATTCTCTTCTAAAACCTTTCCTAAAATCTTCTTTTAAAATGTCTCTAACTGTTTCGCCGAAATAATTCCATAACCTGTCTAAAACAGTTTCGCCCAAATAATCCCTAAACGTAATTCAGCGTGTTCCTTTTGTTTTTGGCATCTCTGCGCTAATGCATTTCAAATTAATAAAAAACCTGATTCCCGCGCTAAAACAATTCATCGCTAAGATGTTTCTTGGAGAATTGTTTCCATGGCCTTTGGCTATTAATATCCTTTGGAGGTCGACCAAAAGAGTGGATTCCGAGGCAAAGACATTAATGACTTGGATCTATTCCTGGAGAAATGTTGACAGTACCTGTCAGACATTAATTAACTTCCCCGGGAACAATTTGATTAATGACTGACAGCACAGGTGTTCCAAATTCCCAATCGATTACTCAATCAATTTCTCAGAAATCCATCTCCCCTAGGGACTCTATGCCCATATTAGGAGTCCCGCTCGGAGTAGAACCCCCCTCTCTACTAACCACATGCACAATAAAGAGTTAGGAAAAAGAAAAGAAGATTAAAACAAAAAAATAAAAAAAAAACAAATTCAAAATAAAGAGTTAGGAAAAAGAAAATAAGATTAAAACAAACAAATAAAACAAAACCACATTCACAAGAAAGAGTTAGGAAAAAGAAAAGAAGAGGAAAACAAACAAATAAAACAAAAACACATTCACAAGGAACCAATTACTGCACTAGCTCTTGTCATAGCAACAACTAACTATAACAATAAAACATGAATTAGAATCAAATTCAAATATTACTCCAGTAAATATGGTCATGACACAGACATACACAAATACTATTGAATTAAAACAGTATATTAATTATTCTATGAAGAATTAAGTTTTCGGTTATGCTTGGCAATTAATTTAGAAATTGAAAGATCAGGGTCACTAAGTTTAAATTTTCTAATCAATGGAAAAATCCGATGACAAGGTGGTAACTGAAGCAAATACTTAGCGAACCAAGAGAAAATGGACCGGACTCTCAGACAATCAGTTCTAGTTAACAGCTTCCAAAACCGAGCAATATATAAGATGTGAGGTAGGGCTACAGCATTGGAAAGGCTAGTGAATAGTAGGCGTTGAATCGAAATTTTGCTGCAACACTCGATGCATAAGAATCAGATATATTCGCACGGGACGGTCTAGGAGTAGGGATCGTGTGCGGCATAGTGACGAACCACAACATATTCCCCGATGGAATCCGAACGGAAAAGGTGGGATGTAACATGTCTGTTCAAGGCCAGTTCGGAAAAGAAGCTCGAAGACTTTGCAAAAAGAAGTTGCAATCGTAATAAGTAAAAATGATTAACATTCTGGATATGGTTTTCCTTTTTTGGGAATTGGGATAAGATCTCCAATGCAAAAAGAAGAAGGTACAATTCACTGTGTAAAAATTATCGCATTAAATGCCAAACTTTGGATCAATGTCTCTCCCACCAAACTTCAAATGTGGAGTACTGATGTGGTCAATACCATTGGATGATTTAGGTTTCAAATGCCTAATTACATCTTCAATTGATGCTGTGTTAACAACGAACTCTCTTTTGGGACTAGTAGCAAGGAAATTATTTGACTCAGTTTCATAACAAAAGTTCAAGGTTCTGATCAGGAGCAGCAAATTCGGATTCATAGTAGGTTTACCATTCCTCGTCAGGAATGTCAGAGACAGAGATATCCTGCCCCTTCTCGCCTCTTACAGAGATATCATGCAACCCGTATTTGTGGCATTGTCTAGAATAAAGTAATATTAGTGGCTTGACGACTTGGGTGAATAAGAACACTCGTCTGTTTTTAATTTACTTTTCCCTTTTTAACGACTATTGCTGTGTAATAGGGAATTCTTTCATTTTGCTGTTCTTAATATCAGTCTCGCAATAAAAATCTTGGATGAAAAAAATAAGCGGATCATGCACATCTACAAAATCATTAATCATAGTTTATCATTTACTTATAGGGAACCTGGTTAAGGTTTAGACATCCATGTGGTCCCCTGTTAATTTTTAAATGTTGGCAATACGATCGATAAGACATATTTAGGAACGTCCCCAATAATACCCCCCCCCATTAATGAATTTAGCTTGACGAGTTCTTTTTTCTAGCATTATCTTCAACCCCTTTTTGCCTGTATAAATCTTCTTCTTTTATTTGCCTAGTTGCCAGACAGCTTACAGCCTGCCGGACAATAGCCTAACCGAGTGTCAAGCAACGAAAGAAAAGTGTTGATGGAGAATTTTTTTTCATAAATTGAGTCTCCTAGAGAGGGAACGGCTGGTTTTTCTCATCAACTTAGTCTTTTGGTACTTTTAAATATGAAAACGGACAGTAAAAATCGATTTTTGTCGCATAATCTAACCATGTTTATGCCCTCTCCACCAGGTTTGTGTAGAAAGTGGTCATGGAATTTTTTTCCCTCCAGTTTTTCACTCATCTCTGTATTAATTTAAATATAATAAATATATGCATCTATAAATAGACAAATATACTTGCGCAAACCAGATGCACCACGTTCGTTAATGAAGAATAATATTATAAAAGATCTGATATTATAATAAATATTATAAAAGATCTAAAGCCAAACTGGCCTGCCCTGACAAAAACAAAGAAATGAATATAAAGATGACAAACAGGTCTATGGCCAGTAAATGAAAGCGAAGAGTACAAAAAATCAAACAAATATTTCACCCGTTTATAACAAGGCGTCTTCAGCGCAGAAAAGCAAAAAAACTAGAAACTAAAACTAAATAAATATAACTAAAAAATACATATAGAACTAAAATAGACTAACTAAAATATATAATATACAATTACTCTTTAAACAATTACATTATTTATTTTATTCTATTTTAGTTTTATATATTTTTTGTAGTTATTTTTTTAGTTTCTAGTTTTTTTTTCTACGCTGAACACGCCTTATTATATACGGGTGAAACATTCTTTTTATTTTTTACAAAACGGGGCCATAGACCCGTTTGCCATTTTTATATTCATTTCAATCTTTAAGAATAATATACAGAGAAACTGTTCTGTAATTTTGAAGAGCACAAAAAACATGTGTTATCCCAAGAATGAGCTTATAGCTAAATTCCGTCTCGAGGATATTTCACGTTTTTTCTTTTTCAGATTCCAATTATATAACATTTTAAGGCTACCATTTGAATTTCTGAAGTTATTCGCTAGTTTCCCCCCTCAAGGGGGGAGGGGCTTGTGTTCCCCACAAGCCTACATTACAAATAATTTTCCTTTTCAAGTTCTGTCTAGCATTTTTAAGACTAATTTATGAGACGTATAGATATTCTAGATGAAGCCAAAGTACCCAGGTACTTTGATAAAGAAACCAAAGTACTTTATTAAGACTTGTTATTCTAGACCACTTCGTTAGTATTGACGTTCTTTGCTGAAAAATATCTTCGGATTTAATAATTTTGTCCCCGTTTTCCATGTAATTTTTTTAATATCAAGGCCAATTTTCATCGAAGCTTATGGCGGGCACTTTGCCTGGAGTTTGGCTGGAGGGGAGGGATCCAACGTGCTCTCAAGTTTTTTTCTCAGATTTTCCATAGTCGTAGACACAAATTTTTTAATTTATTTTTCATAGATTTTATTTTTTATAAATTTATGATGCATTTATTCCGCATTTTTGAGGAAAGTAAGGATTCCGTGATGAGTAATAGTTACGAGCTTTTTGTATTTGGCTCTGATATTCAAAAGACCGTCGTCGGTTAAGTAAATTAAGTCAATCGTTTTTCTTTCTTTTTTCAGCTACCTCAGAAAACCCAGATGACATAACAAAAGTGTTAATACAGTGCCTTTCTTCTTCACTAGAAGTCCCTGTGCAGTTTACCAGTTTCCTTACCAATTCATTCCTATCAGCCAGTGTCCTAAAAAAATTCATTCCGCATCCTCGTTTACTATGGAATGAAAAAAGATCTGATTTTGATGACTATATTAGTGAGAGTCTCAGTAACAACGATGTTTGTTCAAATTCTGAAGGTTATGAAGCTGACACAGAGCCATGTGAAGCTTATCGACAGGCAAAATATGAGAAGCAGATCAAAACGTCAAATTTTGAAGACTTGAACGTTGTCTTCCCGTCCCTGCTAAAGTATATATGTGAGATATTTGCGAGCCAAATTCCTCGTTTTTGTAAGCTGTTAGATAAGCGGATTGAAGACAGAAGTTGCAACACTGGTGAGAAGCTAAATATGGAGAATTTTGCTGTTGGAGAATATGATGAATTGAGCAGTTTTTTCCAATTGGTTGTCATTACGATAAATCGAGTTTGTGGATTCTGTCGAAAGTCTCCTTTGAATACAGAGCTGTTAAGTACAGAAGGGCTGACAAAGATTGCAATTGCCAGCTTTAGGCCGATTTTATTGAATAACTTTAAGGAATTGACGGGTAAGTTTGATTCTTTTCTTTGTAATATCTATGGGCGACTAATAATCTAAATTATTTGTCCCTGAAAAATTGTAAATAAAGGCATGAGCAACTGTGTTACATGACTTCTTTAGAGCTGTGATCATGTTATTATAAGAGGTCTGTATTTTTTTGTGAGCAGGATTTTGCGGAGAAAACTGAAACTTTCAGCAATGACTATTTTAATGGAGCCATCCACATCCACTGTGCCAGCTAAGGCTTGTAGTACCGTATGATGATAGTAGTTACTGTTAAGTGTGGTAGTAATTTTCTAATAAGATTAGTTGATTCTACAAAGCCCCTAGGTTAGGGGAGGGGCTAGAACCCACCATTTTTGCGATATTATTAGGGGCAATTGGGCTAACCAGATCTTTCGAATAAAAAAAGGAAACATTAAAGTCATAACCATTACTGAAATTTTATTTTAGCAAATTGGGAATTTTTTTCACCATTTTATTTTCTTGTGAACAACAAAATTGTTTGAGAGCAAGTATTCATTTAAATCTTAGTAGCAAATTTGTATAATATTTATGACTCGCTTGCTTCATTAGTTTGTTGTTCAGTTGCAAAATCGGTCTAAACTTGGTAAGAAGGGTTGTTTTGTATTAAACTGAACAAAGAACAAAATAGTTTTTCCACAAAAAGTAAACAGCGAATTTAAAACTTAAAAGAGAAGAAATTATCTTATGTATGATATTAAACTTAAAAGTCGTTCTAGGATCGGCTGTGTGGGGTAGGGATGAATATAAACAAATGACTCAACATAATAGTTTGGTGAATATTAAACACCACCTTTGAAAATATTTACTTACCTATTTACTTACCTATTTATTTACTAAATATTTAATTACCTATTATTTTCTTATGTTCGGATTAAAATTTGGAGCTGTGTTTGAATAATGTAGAATATGTACTGTATTTTGCTTTGAGGCATATTTTGCTTTTATCCTCATTAGTAAGCTACTTCAACAATTCCTAAATGCCAGCTTTAGTGGAAAGCCCGTTTTTGAAATGTCCACTGACTGTGTTTTCTTTTCCGATTAATGTGTTGTACTCTTAGTCTAAGATTTTATAGCAACAAGCTCGGAAATCCTTCGAAACAAACTTTCTATAGCAGTGTACTAGACATCTATACAACGAGAAAAGAGAAAAAAAGGAAAATAAGAAAAGACAAATCAACTTACATCAAAGAAAGGGAAACGACACTCATAATATAAGAATGATGGTAAAAGCACAGAATAGAATGTAAAAGAAGATAAAAGAAAGATGATAAACCTGATGGAAAGACGATAACGCAAAAAAGAATGTAGAACAAATGCACAAATATTCTTCTATTTTTCGAAGTTTTTTTTTCTTACGTTATTCTTAGCCATTAGCCTTAGCCATTTAGCCATTAGCCATAGCCATTCAAAAACAACTTTAAAGGCTGCATAAAAAAATTGTTTATATGCATTTTTGTTACGTTTTTACGAGTCGGATAAATATTCAAAGGGGGGTCAAACCCACTAATCCTCAACTTTCCTGGATAGAGCCTTGAAGTAAAGACGAAAGGTGAAACTTATAACGAATGAAATTGTTGTTTGGCAGCTTTAGCAGTACATATCTATTAAACTGTTTCAAATAAACTGAATCGAACAATAAATAGAAGAACGAATGCAGTTAAAAATGAAACAGTAAGTATAGCAGTAAAATTTGGAAGCCATTTGTGAAACAGGTAGTAGGCTACGGGCTGTGTTTTCATTTAGGATGCTAAAATTAAGGTTTCAGCCGTACATGTGTAACTAGTGACTTCAAAATTACTAAATATCAACTTCGTTGAATAGCAAACACCTTTTATGAAATATGTACTTACTGTGTTTTGTTTTTGACCTCTATTTTGAATATCAGCCTGGGACTTACTGGACTTTGGCCCGAAGGCCCACTTTGAGCCTTCCAATCATATAGAAAAAAAAACAAACAGTGTTTTTGTTTCTCTGACTTGGACAAGGTGTAGCGTACTAACTTTTTACTGAAATATATCTGTGAAACTCTGTTATGAAAAGAGCAAATTACATAATTCAGCACCCTCGCCTCTTGAGCCTCCGCGGACCTTGGATCCGTTGAGCCTCTATGGATTACGGATATCCACGATCGTGGTTAATTTCATTCTCTTGCCAGTACCTCTCTTCAAAAATGGGTTTATCTTCAGTTTCCGCGCAAAAGGGAAAATTTACAGAAAGTTCCAGAAAATTCCAAAGTATCTAGGGTTGATTTTGTCTATGCAAAGGAGGTAGAATAAAAGCACATTTAGTGAACTATTATGACTATCAGAGTATGAAGAAGCGGAAGGAATGCCTTTGAATTTATAATGGCCAAATCTATCTAAATGAGCATTGTGAGTCTAAATAATTGAATAACGTGGTATAAAAAAGCTGATTTTTTAAAACAAAAAGAGCTAATTCATTTTTAATTGTGTTTAAAGGTTTTTTTTCGCAACGAAAGTTAAAACTGTGAAAAGGTTTTGTAACCACTTGACCAAACCTTCAACGATTGTTCTTCTTTTTGTAATATTATTCAAAAATAAAACAAGTTTCTTCTCCTGAAATTGAAAATTAACAATAAAACGTAAAATAATATAAATTGTGCCCAAGTCTGTAGGGGGGGGGCGGGGGTATCACCTACCAAAATCCTTGCTTTTCACGCTTTCTCAACTGGTCTACACATCATCTTCGTAATTCAAGGAATACTAATATTCTTTTTATTTCGTCGGTGAGGTCTGATTTCAATCCATTAACCGCTTGTCATATCGTTTGGAATACCCTACCTGAGTCAGCTCAAGAATGTCACTCGTTTGATTTTTCCAAAAGAATCTTAAGAAATTTTTTAATGTCTTTACGATTTGATTTTATTAAGTTTTTTATTTTTTATTTGCCTTTTTTTTTACTTTTTTTGTATTATTACCAGTATTAATGGGACATATGACACTGACCCGGGTTAGAATTTTTTGTTGTGAGGAGTGTTTGACTTGTGGGCAGACATCTCTCGTGGCTTGGTTTCAAATATGCTTTAATATGCAAATAACTTTAATTCGCACGGTAGTCCTCTGCCTAGATTGTGTGTGTTTTTTTTTTTTTTTTTTTTGTTTTTTTTTTTTTTTTTTTTTTTTAAGGTTGATGGTCGTATATATTTTTTTTCTTTTCTTGTGTTGAGTTTCTTAAAGTTGGGAATCCTTGTAAATTCTTTTTTTTTGTATTAATTTTGTCCCCTATATGTCATTGCTACTGGCTTGATAAGACCCCCCCCCCTTAAAAAACGTTTGTCACTATCCTTCATAAGATGATTACGAAATTTTATGGTTTTGTGGATAGAAGGCTCGATTACCCTCTCCCTATTTAAAAATTCAGCAATTTGTAATGCTAATAGTTTTCAATAGATAACTTCAAATCAGGCACCTGAACAGAAGAAAGGGGGCTTGGGGCCTTTGTACCCAATCTCTTGAAATCTCAAGACTTCTGCAATGTCTCCTAGAATTTTTTTTGCTCTCCAAACGTTTGACTATCTTTGGCAATATAGTTTTGACGTTACCCACTTGAAACACAATCCTGTTCATGTGAGTGCACCGAACTTAATAAACGTTTTTGGGCCAAAAGTTGACTCTTCTGATGTATAAATTGTGTAAAAAAAGTTTGTTTTTAGAGTCTCGATTATTATCACCGAGAATCGCTCTTTACTTACAATCCGTTATAACAAATGGCCTGTTTCTTGACTTGACTACTTACTGCCGCCTTTGACGCTAGTCTTGAAAAAAATCCTAATTTTCTTGTAGAATGATTGAAACTATTTTTAAAAAGTCTAACCCTGACTTGCCGGGGAGACTTCTGCTAGGAGGTCATCCTAGACCCGGCAACCGATTGTCGGAGAATAATGTACGACAATGCGAAACATCTATAAAAAAAGATTTGACCGCATTTCAAAATGTTGCGATGGCGTAGGTAAGTAACGAAACGGTGCAGGATAACCAATCTAACTGACCAACCAACCGCCAACTATTCCTCGTGAGAATGCTAAAAACCTCTACTAGGAATCGGCAGGTGTCCTCACTTATTTCCGGTTGTCTATAGTGTTATTTTGCTCATTCTCTTTCATGCATCCTCTCCTGGGAAAATAATGTGAGGCAACGGTATCACGTAAATCAAATTCTGGCCGTGTCTTAATTGTTGTGGTTTCTGTTATGCTGAGATTCATTTACTTCTTTACTGAACAAAACAGAGTAAAAACAATTTAATTATTCAACCGCTATTGAGATTTGCCATTGCTGACTTAGTTTTTAATTCACTGGGAACCACTAATTAGTCCAACTCGGATTATGTTTGTGGATTCATACTGTAAGCATCTCACTAATGTTTTGTTTACACAATCTCAGGAATTGTCCTTTACTTAAAAAAGACACTTTTGACACTGATTTTACTTGCAAAATTGCTCAATAAGGGTCTTCTGTTATCAGTTTCTGTAACTCCTCTTCCACACTTGAATTTCATTTGTAAAAACGTCTATAACTTGTTGGAGTACTTTTTGTGCCTCACTCGTTCGAACTCGGGCATCTGGGATTTGGGGCAGCTTCATATAAGTCTCTGCTAAGAATGCCACTGTTGCTGTTATAGCTAAAAGTGGAAATAACCACTCATACCATTTCAGACTACTAGGTTTGGATACTGTTGGTGGCATATAAACGTCATATCGTCTATCACTTGCCTGTGGCTTAGTGTCTGAGAGCAAGTCTCTTATATCATGTAAAATTTCACGGAACTCGTTCAACTTATATGGGTCTTCATATTTTATACTATGGCTATCGAAGTCGGTGTCATACTTCAAATATTTACGTTTCTTTTTCGACGATTGACGTGAGGAAGATGACGAAGTTGTGTAGTAATCCTTTTGTCTTCGTCTTTTGACTGAGTCATAAGGTGTAAAAGTTTCGAAGTAGTAATTAGGCTCGTAACGATAGGAAGGGGCTTTTGTTGGATTATAAAATGACGACGAGTCATATTTATAAGATGATGAACGTTCCGGATGCATTTCATATTGATAATCCCAGTTTCTTTTCTGCCGCTTTGTGATTGGCCTCTCTAGTTGAGATTTTATTTTGGTGTAATAGTAAACTGGCTCTTTGGCTGGTTTGATAGCCTGGGCCTGAGAGTATTTGGCCAGTTTTCTTGTTCTTGGGGCTATGACAGTGGCACGAAAACCGAGTATAAGTACTGCTAAGAACCCAAGGATAATTAGAGCCACTGTTTCTTTTGGTACTTCCTCTCTTCCAAGTTGAATAACATCCCTAGAAGAAATAAATTATAAAATTTGCGGTTTTAATTTTTCTCATAGATAGTACGGGCTTTTATTTTCAAGGTTCTGTATTCAAAGCCCAAATATTTTGATTATTTCTGGGGGGGGGGGAGGAAGCACCGCTGAATTCCCAAGATCTATACGTTTTTTAACACCAGAAAACGGGGGGGGGGGGTTGAAGGGAGACATCGCTGAATTCCCAAGCTCTTTATGTTTTTTTAACACCAGAAAATGACGTTTTAAGTTCAAAGATGTTTCTATATGCAAAAAACCTCAATTTCTTTCTTAGAAACTCTATGTAAAGTAACATAAGAAGGTTGAGCATTTGGGAGTGTATTCGGTTTTTTTTTCAGAAGAAGGGCCCTGTTTTTTCCTAGCTATGTTTTTTTAACACCAGAAAATGACGTTTTAAGTTCAAAGATGTTTCTATATGCAAAAAACCTCAATTTCTTTCTTAGAAACTCTATGTAAAGTAACATAAGAAGGTTGAGCATTTGGGAGTGTATTCGGTTTTTTTTTCAGAAGAAGGGCCCTGTTTTTTCCTAGCTATGTTTTTTTAACACCAGAAAATGACGTTTTAAGTTCAAAGATGTTTCTATATGCAAAAAACCTCAATTTCTTTCTTAGAAACTCTATGTAAAGTAACATAAGAAGGTTGAGCATTTGGGAGTGTATTCGTTTTTTTTAAGAAGAAGGGCCCTGTTTTTTCCTAGCATAGGTGCACAGAGACCTAGCCCTATGGGAAACAGGATGTTTTTTCCAGGGAAAGGGTGGGGGATATTTTATATACCTGCAGGTTGAGCTCCTTTTAGGTTATAAATATGCAGACTACAACACCCATACAGTTTCTATTCTTTGAAGCGCTGGCTACCACCTCACTTAGAAACCACCCTGCCTTACAAACCCCCTCGCTTGTCTTGAATAGTGCAAATTCAGTTTTAGTGATTGTATCATATGTAGAACATGAAAATGCAAGAGTGATTTAGATGGTTCTATTCGCACCAATGATCAGCGGATACACTTTATGTTTTAACTCTAAAAGCATGTCGTCTGTGAAAAGAAAGGGCTTGGCTTAGAAACTACAGAAGTGAATAGGATGGCATCAAACAACTGACCCTTTCTTGTGGACATACATAATACTGGCTCAATGTTGGGGTGGGATGGCACAGCTATTAGAACGATATATTCTGTTTGCTTCTGGCATCGTGTAAGAATTCTGAGTAATCCAAATCAAGCTAATTTCCACTGTCGGATGGAACGCATTTATGCGTTCAATGCGAGGAAGGCAGTAGCCTTCCTCGCATTCAGGGTTAAACTAGGAATGCTATTAGAAACGGACACAAATTAGATAGTAAAAACCAGTTTTTGTTTTCAAGCGGAAGTAGAGAGTGACAGTTAAACATAGAAGTACGAGAAATGATTATATGTACAAGGGAGGGGGCAGTTCCCCCCAAGTAATTTGGAGAAAAGCTCCGGGGAGGGGGGGTGCTCTCTCCTCAGTCCCCTGCTCTTTAAGCTAAAGTTGGTCTTCTTATCCCAATTCTTTAAGAACGACTGCTCAAACACAAGAGCTGTTGACTTAGTATAAAAAGCCAAAAATTTTTTTAAAGCAATAAAAAAAACGGTAGCATAAAGAACAGGGGGCTGAGGAAGAGACAGTCCTCCTTATGCGAACTAGCTTTGGGTTATTTTAAGTCCTAATGTCGCTCTTTCTTTTCATTTGGAAAAAAAACTTTTTTTTTTATATTTAATTTACTAATGGGCACCAAGTGACTCTGTTTAGCTTTGACATAGTTTCAGCAATTCTGAAATTACTCAAGAAACATGCGATATAAAAAAAAGGAACTAGACCGCTTTTGCAAGTATTTTAACGGTGTGCTATGGATTAGTAAAGTTAGTTTTTTTGTTCAAATCAATGTACAAATTTGGTTTTTGGTGTTGACTTGTAGGATAAGGTCTAAGCTACATTCTTTGCCATAGTGGACGATGATCTATTACCAGGGGATGTTCAAAAATTTTGAATAAAAGCTAGTTTATTTTTGGATAAAATAGGGTTGAATGGTGGACCAGGGGAAAAGTTAGTCAAAGAAGTTAAGCACGTCTTTGATAATTCGGAATAACTGCTTGTTGCTAGCAAATGTGTGTCAATTGATGCTGTGATGTACTACAAATATAAATCATATAGAGAATGGTCGTCATAAAACCCAACCAGGTGTAAGTAACCCTAAAAATAATTAAAATGCGAATAAATGTTTAACCTAATACCCTACCTTCCCCAAATGGTATACGGGTTTCATTTTGAGTAGGTATAATGTGAAAGTCGTATCCTATGTGAGATGCATCAAAGAATCATGAGTTCCAAAAGGGATTTATCCACCCTAAAGTTTAGAAAATAAAGTAGTACGAAAATAACTTAACCGAACGAAAAAGATTTTTTTTTTTAATACACAAAGAAATTGTTACTGAACGTTAATGGCTGTTCTTCACGGTAGAAGACAATAAACTTGTAACAATGTAACATAACCAGAAGACAAATATTTCTTCGATACAGAATGAAAATCATGGTTGCAGCAGTAGCTACAACCTAGTAAAGAGCGAACCACAGCCCATAGTAACCAAAGGTTGGAAAATGGCTAAAAAAAACTGTCTAGTGATAAAAAAATCGCTATCTGACATTGAATCAGCTTTGTCGAGCACTGAATCAGCAAACATCTATGGTGATTTCGAAAAAGAGCCTCGAATCCATTGAAAATGGCGTCAGATCGAAATAAAAAGTGCACCATTGGAATGAGCATTGTCGAAGACCTTGAGTAGGGCAATTACAGTCCTCCACCTTGAACAGCAAGGAAAATCTATTTTTTTTGCATGTGTATCATGTGTCCTTTTTTTCTTTTTTTTACACCAGGGCTAGAGATTGACCAGAACATCATAGAGAGATGTATAATGCCTCATTTGAACGGAAATTAAATTTGCTAGTGTCTTTTGTAAGCGACCGAAACGGTCACTCTCTAGTGACCCTCCCAAAATTTCCAATCAAAATTTTGAGATAACCATTTTATTCAACATAGTTCAAAGGTCCACTATCTATGGTTTGGGTGATGATATGACCCTCCCTAGTACCAGGGAAAGGGCTGTACGCTGTGTTGGAATCGACCGTATCGATATCACGCGTATCGGTATATGCGTATTGTTATTGGGCGTATTGGAATCGCAGGTATCTTAGACAGATTTCTAATAGCTTATATAGAATATATTGCTCATATCTACGCCCTTCTTATAAATTCCACTACCAGCAAGTTCCAAGTGGCACTAAAACGGCATTTTTGGTGCCATGTCTGAAGTGAAAAAGCTGAGGCTAGTGGCTTACCAGAACTTTTTGGAGTTACGTTTAATGGCTCATTCGAAAGGTATTGCTCATACCTACGTTAATTTTGTTTATCAATTCTCCCATCCATAAGTGTGATGTAGCACTAAAACAGCACTTTAATTATCTTTTCTTAAGTAGAAAAGCTCGGAAGTGTAAAACGATATCGTCATTGTAACAATTATGGTCCAAAACTCTTAACTGGAAGTTTAAAAGAACACCTCCCGTATGTTCCTCCTCCAAACCCCTTTATTAATGCACGCATTTAAGGTACAAACGCCAATATATCAAATTACATTATTAGAGGCGTGGTTCTGTTAGTACGGCTTTGGAATCTACTAAATAAAACTGACCCGTTTCTGTGGATGCTTGAATTATGCAGGCTTGTCTTAGTTTTGACAACATTTTTAGAGAAACTAAATTTCACCTGGGGGGACTGGGGTCTGGGGGAAAACTGAGGTCTGGGAGGGGCAGTTGCCCCCTCTGCCCCATAGCAAGTTACGCCCCTGATCCCGACCCGTCGCCACTTAGTGGTTGGAGAAATGTATGCTTGTGGCTCTGGAACTACTTAAAGTTGTATATTAAACGTATTACTCATTATTATGCCTACTTATTCAAACTATTTACTTGACAATTCCACCGTAATATTCTCTCCATACGTAAGATTGTGCATCCAAAGAGGAAGAAAGACAAATGAAAACAGTTCTCTAGGAGAATTCAGGTAATTCTTCCCAAATTTTTTGAAATGAATACAAACTTAGTTTATAATACTATTTATCGTACGTACACAAGAAATGATCGTTTTTGAAATTTCCATTCATTTCTAACAAATGAGTGGCTTTTCTATATAGGGACAGGTCAAATAACTCCCTAAGTTTAAAGGCACATTTCTGATGAGCTAGCAAAATTTTCCACAAGCATGTAGATATACAAAACTGTCCGCTTATTTAACCTTTTTTCTCGAAGCTGCTCGCCTAGAGCTACTTTCTTAAGTGCTACTAAATTCAATAAAAAAAAAGAGAATTAAATATCTATATCTTCTTAAAAAAAAATACGAAAAGAAAACGACATTATGTTTTGATGTTTCTTTCCACTCTAAACTTATTTTTTCCTTCAATTCTCGAACCGCTTCATCGTTCAGCTTCTTAATAAGGGTTGAGGTGTCTTATCTCCCCTATATTTGAGATGATTAGAAATTATACAAAAGTATAAGTTTTCAACTGAAGCTAAGCAGCAACATTAAAACTTAAAACGAACAGAAATTATTCCGTATAAATAAAAAAGACCATGGCAGTTCTGTTTCTAAATTAAATTTTAATCAAAAAACGAACAAAGATTAATTAAAAAAAAAAAAATATTGGGAAGTAAAGAGCGAAGTTGAAACTTAAAGCGAACAAAAATTATTATTTCCCAGCTTATCTAATATATATAAATAAAGCTAGTGCAAATAAATCAACTGGTGATATTTCCCTATGTCTGTAGGATTACAGAAAACTAGCGCTTTACTGAAAATACAAAACAATATAGGAGTTTTGGTACTGTAAATGTAAACCATTTAAGGACACTTAACAGTATAAAAGTAAAGTATTTTTAGATTATTGCTTAATTTTTTTTCGTTTAATTTGGCATCACTTCTGCATAATGAGCTTAGTTTAATGATTGACTTTCGTTTTGGATCTGAAAAGGACATTTCATGATTTTTTATTTTTTATTTTGACAAGTTTGAAGTGAAGGAATCTTGTTAATATTAAGACTACAGACTCGCTTTAGAATTTGTTTCACAACTTGAAATTCTCCGTTTTTTTAGAGAGAAATTACTGGATTTCCAGAGTTCGAATTACGGTTGGTACGTTCTACTTATTGAGTAATACTAGGTGAAACCATAGTGTTACCTGATAAATCAACCAAATATTTTGGGTGCTGTTTAATGACTTTAAATATAATATTTTTATGCCTAAGTTTTTGAGGTAATTTTAATTGTATACTGAAAGTTACTGATATAACTGCTCATGCAATACTATAAAAAGCGTTAAAGATTAGTTTGTTGTTGTGGGGCTGCGTATTTATTTTTGACTCCTAAATCAATATTCTTCTTTTTTATTCTTGGCTTTTATGTTTTCAGTAAAGTGCTAGTGTTCTCTAATCCTACAAACAGAAGGAAATATCACCAATCGATTTATTTGTACTAGTTTTATTGATATGTTAAATAAGCTGGGAAGTAATAATTTTGTTCGTTGTAAGTTTCAACTTCGCTCTTTACTTCCCTTGGAAGAACTTTGCTTTTTTAATTTAGGTTAATATTACTAAATGTTATTCGCTATTCTTCACAATAACAATATTAAAGGTAAAGGTTCATGAAAAGAATAGTATACATGCTTTATAAGGAATTTTATTCCACAAACCTTTTCTTTTTCCTTTTTTAATGTGAAGATTTTCTTTTTTCCAATTAGTTAATATCTTCTTTGGGTATTAATAATGTTTGGTTTGAGGCAAGTATCCTTAAATCAATCCAAAAAGTACTTTGAACGAATTCATTAAGTTCTTGAGATTGTTTCCGGGGGGAGGATAGGCCTGAAGAACCCCTTCCCTTGCATATGTTTCTGTTTTGAGCTTTATTGCTTAAAAAAAAAGACGTCCCGAAACAAATATACTGTTAAGCACAAGTGGGTAATATTTTTCTCAAGTTTCATATCTCCATCATAAATGATGATGTGCCGCTAATCCTGGTAATATACTCGCAATTTGTGTTGTGATCCTGAATATGTTTAAATCATTCTAAATGACTAAACTTCTTGCCTTGACTATACTGCTTTTACTAAAGTCTGTGTGAGGTTAAATATATAAAAAAAAAACATAAGAAAGAAAAAAATGAGTTTTTGCGAATTAGGGGAAGCTTCCTGAAAGTTTTTTTGCAGGTAGACCCCCTCCCTTCTAGGAGATTCTTGGTTCTTTAATCTATATCTATATGCCTATCTCTAATTAATGCTTGTTTCTGAGGTTTTCTGTTTCATTCACTAATCATTTATTAGAAAATTGCGCCCTCTCTTAAGAAGTTACTTATTAAAATGCATGGGAAAAGGTATGAGTAAATCATTAGTTTTATATAGTTTGTAAATCCAATTAGTTTTACGACCCTGTTAAATTGCACAAATAAGCTTAGAAATAATTTGCGGTATGATTTAATAATTACTAACCGATTTAAATCCATTTATTTTTTCGATTCCGTAAAATAATGCACCTGATATCCATATTCATTCAAGATCCCTAATTAAACTGAACGTGGAAAGAAAGGCTTGCAAAATTGTGTGGGAAACTCTTACGGTAAATATGACAGTTGTTAATTATGCTAAATGCTTGACGCTCTGGTAAACACCACAAATAAGTTGAAAAACCACAGGTGAACACAGAATGGTAAGTTGTGATGACTCATTTTCGCCTTTTGGTAAGGGAGTACCTGGTTCAACTTTGCTTTTTCACCCTTGCCCAGGGCTGACATGGAAAATTTACCAATATTCCATGATTTACGTATGAAAATTCCCAAGGTCTGAAACGAGTCTCAAAATATTACATAATAATGGTCTTTATATTTTTAGAGCGATGTTTAATATGTAAACTTTTTTCAATATCCCAAGCTCAGGATTGAATCCAATATATAATCTTTGGTTCTCTTCACTTTCTACAGATATAATATGTAGCTCTTCACTTTTCTTTGAAAAACTTCTTTTGTGGAACAAAATTCTTTAAATTAGTTTCTGTTCGTTTTTAATCGACAAAGTCATTTTCATTGGGTAAGAAAAGAATATTTTAATCTTTTTGGTTTTCAAACAGTTCTTGGTAACGAACTGTGTTTCACTAAGGAGTGACTCCGCTAAATAGCAACGGAAACTCTGACAGACATAATTTTGATATCAATAAATATATCAAAAGAATTGGTTTTTATGCTTATTCTGAATATAGATGATTCAGTAAGTTTAGTTTTACCCATCAAAAGCTACAAACATGAGAAAACTTGCCAGATTTTTTTAAAAGGGGGAAAAAATCCCCCCAAAAGTCAAAGAATCAATGTAAATCGCACCGTCAGATCCATCGTATCAGAGAACTCTACTATAGAGGTTTCAAAATCTTATCTGCAAAAATGTGGAATTTTGTATTTTTTTGCCAGAATAAAGATCATAGATACGTCTTTTTTTTTCAGGGTTGATCGTATCATACCAATGGCTTTAGAATACCGTGAGAGGACTCATTCGAAAGAAAATAAACGTTATATTGCCCTTTATAAGTAACCAAAAAGATTGGAAGGGTATCTTGCCCGTTCCTATGGCCTTTTTTTCCCAATGTCGCCCAAATAAAATTTTGAGATAGCCGTTTTGTTCAGCATAATTGAAAGGTCCAATAACTATGCCTTTGGGGAGAAAATGACCCCAAAGCACTTGGGGAAATGTCTGTAAGTTATGAAATTTGCCCATTGTTTACGTATAGTATTTGTTACTGGGGAGTTTATAGACTTTTCTGGGGGGGGGAGAGGGGATTCTCAACGGGGATAATTTTCTGGGGAGGGGGAGGGTTGCTGGGGATGTACTTTCCAGTGGAAATTTAACACTGGGGGAATTTGCCAAAATTCCTATTTGATTTTTTTTTTATTTGCCTTGCTTTCTTTTTTGAGGACTACATGTGAAGATGTTCTGGGAGAATTGTCCGGGGAAAATTTTCAGCAGATTAGAATCGTCGGAAGGATTTTTCCATGGGTGGGGGGTGGGGGGTTATCAGCAAAAGAAACTTTGCATTTTATTTCTGCGGATTTTCAGCAGGAGGAACTTTTATGGGGGTGGGGGATTTCTGGGAAAAATTTTCCACAGAAATTATATCCCACAAAGCAAGCCCTTTAAGTTTCAATTTCATACTCCAAGCCGTTCCTAAAATATTGCTGATGCGCCTTTTTGACAACCTGCATACTCACAGTGTGTTTTGATTTAGTTCAACTTCCCTCTCTATGTTCCCTGAAATTTTCCCCTTCATACCCTTAGCCTTGCTTTAAGTAGTAGTCACAGTAGTAGTAGTAGTAGTAGTAGTAGTAGTAGGAGTATTAGTGTTAGGAGTAATAGTAGTAGTAGTAGTAGCAGTAATAGTATGCACATGTTGCCTTTTGGTCAGTTGAAAATCCTCTACTAATGCCTTGGAAGTTTCAACTTCATACTCTAGCCGTTCATAAGGTATTGCTGATACGCCCTTTGGACCACATGTATGCGCATAGTGTGTTTTTAATTTGTTTCAACTTCCCCCTCAGTATTTCCTGAAATTTTCACCTTAATACCCTTAGCTTTAATAGTAGTCAAAATGAAAGAAATAGTAGTTATAGTGGCGTGCACAAATACCCTTTTCGTCAATTGATCATCCCCCTCATTATTCCCTGAAATTTCGAACTTAATACCCTAAGCTATTCCCGACAGAGCAGTTCCGTATGGGGGGAAGGGGGGACGTCCCCTCCCAATATTTTAGGTCACTCGGTAAAAAAAAAAGCTGGTAAAATTCCTTGTTCGGTTCAATAAAGACCACGAAAATAGTGACATGTCATCTACAGAAATTTCGAACTTGGTCGGTAAACGGAGCAGTTTTACCGACTCCTACCGTGAATTTACAGATGGTGCCATGTTTGGTTAAATAAACATAATTAAAATAGTGACATGATATGTACTGAAAACTGAATCTCGGCTGGTAAATTTAGTGTTTTTACCGACTCGCGCAGTGACTTTACGTATTGTATTCGAAAGTCACATTATGTTAATTTTTGACAAAAACAGTCGGTATAAATGACCAGCCAGTCGGTAAAATCTCTTGCTCCCCCCCCCCCAAACATTTTGGCTAGTAAAGACCCTGATTTCTGAGATACGCCCTTTTGACAACCTATTTGCAGAGGGTTTGTCTTGATTTAGTTCAACTTTCCCCTTAATATTTCCTGAAACTAGCACCTTCATATCCTTTGTCTGAGTCTTAGTAACAGTACTAGCAGTAATAGTATGCTCATATTACCTTTCAAACTCGCCACTCCTAACCGAAGCACTGGTCCCCTCTTGAGTACGTGCCTTTTCTGGTACAGTGATTCGTTTCATACTACTACTACTACTAACAACTCACTGCAGCAGCAAGCCGCCTGAGGTCAACACAGCTACGCACGATCTTCTTCCATTTCAATCTATTGAAACCCTTCCTCTTTGCGCCTTCCCAAGAAGTTCCTATTTCTTTCGTCATGCCCTACGACATCCTCCCGCTCAATTTGGAGACAACCTGCTTTTCGTTTGACCCTAGACTGTTGACTGAAAAGGACGATATTTGGCGATCTGTCAAACTTTATCCGCTGAACATGTTCTAGCAATCCCACCCTTTTTTTTTCATTATAGCCCAAGAACACAGGGTTCCTGTGTTTTTTCCTAAACACAAAACCTTATTTTTCCTAAGTTTACTGTTTGTGATACAATCAATCAGTTGGGTACCCAAAACAATTCGTTGGCAATTTATCTGGGAAACATCTAGCAAATCCTCCTCGTCTTTCTGAGCACCCACGCTTCAGAACTATGCTTGACCACTGTCTTCACTATAGCTTCCAAAACTCAAATCTTGGTTCGTAGACTTATTTTCATATTCAAACTTTTTTCACCTCTGAAAAATGCCCTGGGCCTTGGCTATTCTACTTTTAACATCTTTACTGCACCCACTGTCTTCACTACTAATTCGATCGATCTTCTCGTTACCCAATGTGATTAGTGATAAGTGATTTAGGCTTCTTAGCATTAATTTCTAACCCATCCTTGCACCCTGAACTCTCAAAACCTTTAAAAGTTCATTCATTTTACTCACGTTTATATCTAAGATGCTTAAATCATCAGCATAATCTAGGTGTTAGGGAGTTTCACTTCCCTAATGGATTTTGTGTCCTCCCGTTGACTTTTCTATGCTCCTTAGGACAAAGTTTATCAAAATGATCCATACGAATTGGCATAGAACCCTGCTTAACACCTAATTTAATACCTAATCAGTAACCAACCTCATTTCCTACCTCAATTTTCATTTTCATTTCATACCTACTAATCTCAATCATTTTAATGTATATATTTGGTAGCCTATACTATACAAGGATAGGACCTTCGCAAAAGCTCCTGTATCAGTTATCAGCTGAATCAAACGCTTGGTCTTAATCTATAAAACTGAGGACTACTAAAGGGGTTTGATGACTCAGGCACTTTTCCGTTATTAATCTAAGCGTGAAAATTTGGTAGACTCATCCTCTCCTCTTTACAGCATCTGTGACTCTAAAAAGTATCATCAGAATTAGTAGTTTGCTTCCTACAGAAACCAAGCTAATGCCTCTACAATTACTATAATCACTCTTATCACCTTTTTTATACATGGGTTTAATTAAAGTTTTGCTTAAAATCGCTAGGCACTTTACCTTTTTCAAAAGTCATATCCACAATCTTCAGTAATTTATCTTTTACTTCATAACCAGCATATTTAAAAACCCATTTACCACACTATGAGCTATTTTGGCTTTATTATTTTTGTCCTTTTAGCACTGCCTCTAATTCTTCTTCACAAAATAAATCTTTCTTACATCCTAAGCGCTATAAACTTTTTCATTCTGTTCTATATCTCATTGCGTAACTCTATCATCTTTTAGCAGATTCTCAAAATCTTCTGCGCATCTCTCTTTAACTCCTTCCTTATCATTAATTGCAGCCCCGTGCCTATCTTTAACTGGGACTAGTCAAGACTATTCCTTCTTAATTTATTAACACCCCAGTACAATATTTTAATATCATGTCATCTCGCTGCATCTTCCACATCTTCAGCAGTTTTAGCCATTGCCTCTTCTTCACACTTCCTTAATTCATATTTTAACGCGTTCTCCAATTTCTTTTTCGTTCCTTTTATTTTCGCATGATTTATCATTCAAATAATTCTTGTACAAGCCCTTCTTCGTCCCTCTTAAGAATAAAGTATTTTCTCTAATTTTCATAGCTGTTTTTTTCAACTTTCCTACAAAACACAGTCAGCGACTTTGCAAACTATTTTCCTAAAATTATTCCATCCATCTCCTACATTGTTAGATTTTAGACTCTCCAGTTTATTATTCAATTGTTCCTGGAATGTTTCTCTCAAATTATCATCCTGGAGTTTACCAACATCATTGCTTTCTAAGAGGTAGTAACCCCTTCCTAACTTTCAGCTTTAAATTAACTTTATACACTACTAGATGGTAATTCTTAATTCTAACATCAGTAGCAGCACTCCTATGTACCATAATGTATTGTATCGATCTTGGGAAAGTGCTATATTGAAAGCGCTTGGGAAATTATATTCTTCAATTGTCATTATTCTATTCTTTTTTTTTTATCTGGGTGTCTTCCAATTCTGAAGCCTAAAGATCTCAGATCTATCAGGACTTATTATTTTAAATTTTCTCAGTACCATCTGTGCCTCCCTCTGTGGATCCAGAACCAGCGTCTAATATCGCGATTTGGCCTCCCTGATTTACGGGAAAAAGTGACTGTGCTTGCGGGAAAGCTGTCGGAATCTGCAGGTCTCGCTGCGCACCATGATTTACGTCGTTTTATTTAAATAACTGTTAATAACTGTTAAGTGTGCAAATTTGCTTTTTTGTTTTTGGTGCACTCCACTTCTTTTTGTTCATAGTGGGTAATAAATAAATAATTATTATTATTGTTATTATTAATATAACATACTCAATAAGGTTAGCTGTCTTGCCATCATATTTGACTTGTGGGCCATCTTATGACCAAATACTGTATTGGTAATAACTACATTGTTATGCCTACAATACAGCAGCAGCAGTTTGTAACCATTACTGTTTTCCTTTCCTACACCAAATTTACCTGGGCTAAGCTACATTTTTACAGACCTTTTGCGTTTAAATCCCCTAATGATAATACCATATTTCTACATGTGATCCGGTCTAGTTATTCCTGCAGCTGTAAGTAAAATTCATCTGAGTCGCTACTATCTCCATCAGTCGGTTCTACAGGGCCATACACTTCTATGACTGATACCCTGCACATTTTAATCGTAAAATCAGCAATTAGCAGTCTATTGTTAATACCTTCCCAACCTAAACAAGACTTGGCAGCTTTCTTATTCATCATGAACCCTGCTCCCTGTCTATTCAGCCTATCCTTCCTGCCTGACTAAATAAATTACATATCACCTAATTTCATGTTTCCTATTCCTGGGATAGGAGTTCCTGAAATTCCTAATTAGTCCAGTTCGAAGTTTCTGGATTCGTCAGTCAAAAATATCGATACAATAGTTGTTCCTTAACTTTTTAACATTCTAAAGTTGTAATTTTTGAAGCGCTTTATCCGTCTTAGAACCGGACAGCAAGAGGTCCATGTTACCTCCAATATAAATGTAGCCTTGGTACATTCCTGGGCTCATCTTGGGCGCAACAGGGTTTTCCATTTTTGGCGATGCTGTCAGCAAGAGTCCAAATCTATCACAAGTAATCTCAAGCCTATTAGTTCCTACTCATTATATAATCATGTCTACAAATATTAGGCCACTACGGGGAGACAACACATAATAGATAACATAGCCAGGAAGAGGTTTTATCACCTCCCCCCCCAAAAAACCCCACCATAACATACCTAACCCACAAGAATTATTCCTTTATCAGAATCCAGTGCATATGCTGTGTCGTTTCCTAGGCTGTAATTTCCTCGAGGGGCACCACTCCTCAAGGTCACCCTGCAGGGCTATTAGCAGTGACGGTTTTGGTTAGACAATCTTTCGAAAGGTCCAGACTGATGCCACTATGAGGCCAGGCAAGCTGGATTCCCTGTCGGGAATTGGAACGTAGAAAAGAGCTAATAACGGAGCGGAGACCCCAAACCATCTCACAACGTCGGAACAGCTCCAACCTTTTATGCCCAGCCTATCCTCGTCAGGGCATTCGCCAAGGATGCTGGAATTTGTAGTTGAATCGCATTCAAGGATTATTATTTACCTGCACATGACCGACTTTTCGGTACTAACGGAATTATTGGAAAAGAAAACCGACCATAATTGGTTAAAATAGCTGTCTTATTTCCGCCTATCAAATAGGGCGGCACAAACGGATTAAAATGGTAAAAATATATAGAAGTTAAAGGCTTTTGTGGTTTTGAAAACGCTGAAGGTAAACAAAGATTTATTATTTATTGAACACTGATTAATTAAAGTCATAAAAGGAAGTTATGCATGAGAAGATTAACTTGAATGATTTGAATGAATTATCAGATTTTTTTTTATTCAGAATAAGAATGAAATATGTGCATAAAGAGCATGAGATATAATGCCATTGTTTAATGCTTTTACATGTTTTAGTGTTTTTGTTACAAATTTGGGATGGGCTATAGCTCATAAAGTATTTTCGATGGACTAAGACCAATGACGTAATTTTATCAATATCGCGAGGGAGGGGGGGAGGATAAAGTTGTAGCCAAGTTTCCCAAATCAAGTGAAAATGACGATGAAAAACTGAAAATGAGCCATATATATATATATATATATATATATATATATATATATATATATATATATATATATATATATATATATATATATATATATATATATATATATATATATATATATATATATATTTTTTTATATATATATATATATATATATATATATATATATATATATATATATATATATATATATTTATCTCTCCTTTAGCTCCACAAACTAATGTTCTTTTAATCTTAAGAGTTTGCTGATTTATTACAAGTCTGGCAGAAACTAATCAGACCCCCTTTGATTTAGCTGAAGGAGAGTTTGAATTAGTATCGGGGTTTAATACAGAATATATATATATATATATATATATATATATATATATATATATATATATATATATATATATATATATATATATATATATATATATATATATATATATATATATATATATATATATATATATATATATTTTTTAATGTTTTAATTCAAACTAGAAAAATACCTGAACATTTTAAAATCTGTTTGTTTTTTGTTAGATAAAATCAACTCGCTATGTGATTAAGCCCTTAGGTTTGCACGCAACCATTTATATTATGTCAGTAGGAAGGCCCAAAAAACGAAAATTTTCAATTATGACAAATGATGATTCTCTATTTTGACAAGGGGTTACACCAGTTCAAAAACGTTAAAAAAGAAAACCAAAACTTTTAAGCTTAGTACATATCAAACAGTTCGTGGTAACGAACTGTAAGTAAGGAGCGACCCGGCTCAATGGTAACCGAAACTCTAGAAAACGGGTTTTTGATACCAATAAATATATCAAAAGAATCAAATTTCAATGCTGATTTCAAATAGATAACTTTCATCAATTTTACTGCTACCCATAAAAATTTACGTGCCTGAGAAAATTTGGCTGATTTTCGAAAAAAGGGGGTAAGACCCCCTAAAAATTACAAAAACTTAATAAAAATAACACAATCATATTCAGCATATCAGAGAACCCTTCTTTAGAGTTTTGAAGCTCCTATCTACGAAACTGTGTAATTTTACACTTTTTGCCAGAAGAAAGATCACGGCTACGTTTTTATTTGTTTTTTTTTTTTTTCCCCAGGGGTGATCGTATAGACCCAGTGGGCCAAGAAAATAGAGGAAGAGCGCATTTGAACAGAAATTAAAATTTCTAGTTCCCTTTTTGATTGACCAAAAAAAATGGAGGGCAACTAGGCCCCCTCCCACGCTTATTTTTTCCCAAAGTCACCCGATCAAAATTTTTAGATAGCCATTTTGTTCAGCATGGTCGAAAATATGATAAATATGTCTTTTAGGATGACTTAATCCCCCGAAGTTCCCAGCGGGCGGGCTAAAAGTTATGAACTTTACCCACGGTTAACATATAGGTTTGGTTATTGGGAAGTATACTGAAGTTTTCAGGAGGTTTTTTTTCTGGTTGTGGGAGGGAAGGGTGGGTCGGTGGTTATGTTGGGGGATCTGTTCATGAAGGAAATTTTCATGGGGGAAGGGAAATTTCCATGAAGGGGCGCCGGACTTGCCAGCATTATTTATTGGTTATTGGGAAGTATACAACCATTTTCAGGAAGGATTTTTTCTGGAGGGGGGGGGGCTAGAGGAGGGGGTTACTCTGGAGAATATTTCCGTGGAGGATGTTTCTTTGGGGTAAGGGGCATTTCTATGAAGGGGGCGCCGGATTTCCAAGCATTATTTAAAAAACGATCAGAAATTAAATAAAAAAAACTAGTTTTTTAAACTGAAAGTAAGGAGCGACATTAAAACTAAAAACGAACAAAAATGATACCGTAAATGAACGGGACTGTCCCTTCCTCAACACCTTGCCCTTTTCGCTAAAAGTTTGACTCTGTCTCACAGCTTTATTTTTCAAAACAATATAAAAATTTAGCATAAAGAGCGAAGCGTTGAGGAGGGGACAGCCCCTTTCATATACGGAATAATTTCTGTTCGTTTTAAGTTTTAATGTCGCTCCTTACTTTCAGTTTAAAAAAACTAGTTTTTTTTATTTAATCGTTGTTAGAAATCGGACTAGCTTCAAAAAATCAAATATCTTTGAAAAGACATTAAATTGTGTAAAGAGCAAAAAATGGTAATTGCAAAATATTTGCATATATTTTGGCAAGGGATTACGATAATTCAAAACCTTAAAAAAGAAAACCAAAAGTTTGAAGCTTAGTAGCCTACATATCGTTGTTAAAAATCGGACTAGCTTCAATAATCAAATATCTTTGAAAAGCCCTTAGTATGAAAAGACATTAAATTGCGCAAAGAGCAAAAAACTGGTAATTGCTAAAAATTGTGTATATTTTAACAAAGGATTATAACAATTCAAAAACCTCAAAAAAGAAAACCAAAGTTTGAAGCTTAGTAGAAATCGTTGTTAGAAATTGGACTTGCTTTAATAATCAAATATCTTTGAAAAGACTTCAGTATGAAAAGACATTAAATTGTGTAAAGAGCAAAAAACTTGTAATTGCAATAATATTTGTATATATTTTAACAAGGGATTACAACAATTCAAAAACATTAAAAAAGGAAACCGAGAGTTTGAAGCTTAGCAGATATCGATGTTAGAAATTGGACTTGCTTTAATTATCAAATCAAACAGTTCGTGGTAATAAACTGTAAGTAAGGAGCGACCCGGCTCAATGGTAACCAAAACTCTAAAACATGGGGTTTTGATACCAATAGATACATCAAGAGAATCAGATTTTAATTCTGATTTCAAATATATAAATTTAATAAAGTTTAATCTTACACATCAAAAGTTATGTGCCTGAGAAAATGTGGATGATTTTAGAAAAAAGGGGGAAAGACCCCATAAAAGTTATAGAACCTTAATGAAAATAACACAATCATATTCAGCGTATCAGAGAACCCTACTGTAGAGGTTTCAAGCTCCTATCTACAAAAATGTGGAATTTTCCATTTTTTGCCAGAAGACAGATCACGGATGCGTGTTTATTTGTTTGTTTGTTTGTTTGTTTGTTTTTCCCCAGGGGTGATCGTATCGGCCCAGTGGTCCTAAAATATAGTGGGGGGGCTCATTGGAATGAACATTGAAATTTCTAGTCCCCTTTTTAACTGACCAAAAAAATGGAGGGCAACTAAGCCCCCTCCTACGCTCCTATTTCTTCCCAAAGTCACCCGATCAAAATTTTGAGATAGCCATTTTGTTCAGCATGGTCGAAAATATGATAAAAATGTCTTTTAGGATGACTTGATCCCCCAAAGTCCCCAGGGGAGGGCTGAAAGTTATGAACTTTACTCAATGTTAACATATAGTATTGGTTATTGGGAAGTATACAGACTTTTTCAGAGGAGATTTTTTCTGGTAGGTGGGGGAAGGAGAGGGTCGGGGGCTATATGGAAGGATATTTCCATGAAGGAAGTTTTCATGGGGGAAGGGACATTGCTATGAAGGGGGCGCCGGATTTCCCAGCATTATTAAAGAAAAAGATCAGGAATTAAATAAAAAAAACAAGTTTTTCAACTGATCAACTGATTGTGATTAAGAGGTCATTTTTAAAGAACTGGAAAAAAAATTCGAACTATAGTTTAAAGAGCAGGGTATTGACTAGGGGCGAACCCCCTAATATACGTGTTAAAAATTTATGAATATAGAAGTTCGTTACGTAAGTTAATTCTAAGTTACGTATATTTATTACTAATAAAAGCGTTAGTAAATAAAATTAAACACGTTTCGAGAAAGACATTTAACCAAATATAATATTCAATTTTTTTTTTAATTATTAATGTACGGGTACCCAAAATAAAAACATTAATTAATTCAAAAACGTACAAAAAATAGATAAAAAAAACAAGTTTTTTTTACTGAAATTATGGAAAGACGTTGAAATTTAAAACGAACAGAAATTATTCCGTAAATGAAGGGGCTGTCCCCTCCTCAACGCCTCGCTCTTTACGCTAAAGTTTGACTTTCTCACAACTCTATTTTTTTAAACAATAAAAAAACTTTAGCGTAAAGAGCGAGGCGTTGAGGAGGGGACAGCCCCCTTCATATACGGAATAATTTCTTTTCGTTTTAATTTTTAACGTCGTTCCTTACTTTCAGTTAAAAAAACTTGTTTTTTTTTATTTAATCTTTTAAAAGACCGCATTATGAAAACACAGCAAAATGTCTGAAATTGTCTGCGGACTAACTTTAATAATGAAATATCTTTGAAAAGACAACGGTATGCAAAGACAGCAAATTGTCTGCGGTTAGAAGACAACCGACAATGAGAATCAATATATTGAAGCCTGCCGCTTCGCTGCCGGGCTCTTGGTACTATATATATATAAGATATATATATATATATATATATATATATATAATATACGATATATACTCGTATATTATATATATATATATATATATATATATATATATATATATATATATATATATATATATATATATATATATATATATATATATATATATATATATATATATATATATATAAATATATATATATATATATATATATATATATATATAAATAAAAGTTCAAATAGGGATAAAATCCTTTTAATAGACAGTGATGATAGATATTCACAAAAATACCAGATATTTCGGTCACATATACAGTGACCGTCATCAGTAGTTAAACTGATTTACTACAGATGACGGTCACTGTATATGTGACCGAAATATCTGGTATTTTTGTGAATTTCTATCATCACTGTCTATTAAAAGGATTTTATCCCTATTTGAACTTTTATTTATCGTCATGGAAAGGCAGTGTGGTCTCCGAAATTAACTACGTCATATATATATATATATATATATATATATATATATATATATATATATATATATATATATACACATATATATATATATATATATATATATATATATATATATATATATATATATATATATACACACACACACACACACACACACACACACACACACACACACATGGGCGCCCATATGGGGGGGCAGGGGGGGGCTCTTGCCCCCCTGGCTGAATGATGCTGCCTTATTTTCATATTTTTTCTGAGATTTTTATTATATAGCATTAAAAGTAGCAATTAGACGAAGTTTGCCCCCCCTGAATTCAGCTTATGGGCGCCCATGTATATATATATATATATATATATATATATATATATATATATATATAAATATATATATATATATATATATATATATATATATATATATATATATATATATATATATATATATATATATATATATATATATATATATATATATATATATATATAAATATATAAATATATATATGATCCACAACCTCCCCCCAAAACGTGAAATTTTGATTTTTGGGTGAAGTTTTACTTTTAAAGTTGTATTGTTCTTTTTACAATTACCTTAACATTATAAGGAATGCCATTATTTACACGGAAATAAATATTATGGCTAGTGAAACAATATTACAGCCAATCCTTGGCAACCAATTGGCGGGTCCTATCTCTTTAAGGAGCCCTGATTGGTAATATAATTTAATTTAGTTATCTTATTTCTTTTTCTTTTCTGTGTTTATTCACATTATTATAAGCCGGTGGTTGGCCTTTACCCCCCTGGCGATTACCCCCCCCCCCGGAAAATACCCCCGCGGAAAATACCTCCGTGGAAAATATATTCTGTCCCTTGTCTTTGTCTTGTCTCGTGCTAAGCTGAAAGAAACTAACGAAGAAACCGGTTTTGTTCTCGAGTTTTACACAGCATAAACTTGAGTTAGTTGCCCATAATACACAAGTACCAAAACTCCTTTCCCCTACGGAAATAAAAAAAATAAAACTCAAATAAAATTCTTAAATTTGGAAAGCTTTCTTTTCCACGGGGGGGGGGGGGGTATTTTCCGGGGGGATAATCTGCGGGGGGGAGGTATCATATTGTTTTCTTTGGCATCTACCCCGCTGAATTACGACTTGGTCTTTCTTTGGCTATTTAATAAATATTATGTTGGCTTTGGCTGTTTTCCTTAAAGCCGGGCCATCATGTACGGTCATTAAATGACAGAATTCCGCGCAATTTTGGATGGCCTCTAGTAACAGGTAAAATAAACGTTTGAAGCTAAGAGAGGAAAGGAAATAATAAATGATGAATAAAACCAAAAAAAGGATGAGAAAACGAGGATTTTGTCAGCCAGTGGTAAATATGAAGACGAAAAACCAGCAAATATTTCGACAAGGACCTCCGCCAAGTCGTCCTCAGTGCTAAAAAAAAACAACAAAAAAATAAAAAAACAACAAGAATCAAGAATCAACAAGAAGGTTAGCACTACTAGCACTTTCGATTTCATGACCTTTGAAATTCTATTGAGATTCTCATATATTATTCTGTTATTTTCTGCAAGGTACTCAAAGGACTTTCTGCTCCTAGTTGTGCTTTGTTGCATTGATTTTTATTTTCTGAAAAGTGGAAATATTACAGGTCAGTTTATTCGAACCAGTATTTGAGATATATGTTGCATAAACTACGAAGCAATAATTTTAATTTGTTATAAATTTTATAAATTTCAACTTCGCTCTATTGTTTTTTTTTTGTTAAATTGATGATAGCAACGAAGACCACACTGCCTTTCAATCATAAACGACAAATTAACTAGTAGAACAATAGAGAATTTTTTCCCGTACGAAAGTGGAATTCCAAACTCTAAATGAATATTTCGACCGTATGTCCAAGTACCGTCCTCAGCATAAGACAAATGAAATATAAAAGATAAACTTACAGTAAAATGTGACCATTAAGGCTAAAAAAATGTTGAAACAGCCCTAGTATCCTTACTTCAATGAAGTTCAACCAGGACTCAACTTCGTTGAAGTAAGGTTGAACATGGTTGAACTTCGTTCAAGTAAGGATGCTAGGGTTGTTTTAATTTTGTTTATAGTTTTAATGGTCGTATTTTGATGTAAGTTTCTCTCTTATATTTTCATTTGTCTTATACTGAGGACGGCCCATGGACACAGGGTCGAAATATTCATTTAAAGTTTGGAATTCCACTGTCTTGCAGAAACAATTTCCTATTGTTCTTCTTAGTTTATTTGTTGTTTATAAATTAATGATTTTCTAATAATGAATCCAAATTCTTTCTATCAATACAATATGGGCTACGCACTGCCAAACAAATAACCGTCCTAAACGCTGTATATTTTTCAGAGCCAAGAGTTGCAATATTAGAACTAATTACTCTGCTTGGAGCGCGTAAGTTGGACACAGAGGAGCTGTCTCTATACTTGGACTGCTTTA
Organism: Artemia sp. Qi Xiang Cuo; assembly: GCF_049724085.1. NCBI lineage: Eukaryota > Metazoa > Arthropoda > Branchiopoda > Anostraca > Artemiidae > Artemia > Artemia sp. Qi Xiang Cuo. Next base: position 79,069,477 of record NC_142800.1, read on the forward strand.
AAACTGAAAACCCACCCATGGTAAGGTTTTAACAATACTTTTTGGGTCAAAATAAGCTAGTAGATAACTAATTTAGTAAGCTAGATAGTAAAGAATGGCAAACGCATTGATTAACTACTACTACTGCTAAAAATTCACTTCAGTACCAAGCCGCCTGAGGCCAACACAGCTACTCATTCTCCTCCTCTATCCCAATCTATTCAAAGCCTCTCTCTTTATGCCCTACCAAGAAGTCCCCATTTCCATTAAATCTTTTTTTATGACATCCTCCCACCCTATTCGGGGACGACCCGCTTGTCGTATGTCCGACAAGGTTAATCATTGGCAATCTGTCATCCTTCATTCTTAAAACGTCTCCTAGCCGTCTCATCCTTCATATTATTATAGCCATAGAAAGCGATATTTAACCACATTTTTCATGTTGCTTACTGTTTGAGATACGGTCAGTTAACGAATACCCCAAACAATCCGTAGGCAATTTCTCTGGAAAACATATAGCAACTCCTCTTCCATTTTTTGGGAGCGCCCACGTTTCACAGCAATACTTGAGCACTGTCATCACTGTAGCTTCCAGTATCCTAGTCTTCATTTAAACACTTATGCTATTCTTCCAAACTTCTATCAACTGTGAAAAACACCCTGGGCCTTGGCTATTCCACTTTTAGCCTCTTCACTGCACTCGCCGTCCTTACTAATAATACTATCTTGATAAATGACGCTGTCCACTTGATCGATCTTTTCGTTACCCAACATCGCCTCTTCGCCTTCACTTAGTCGTAGTTTTAGCGACTTAGTCTTCTTGACACTAATTTTCTAACCTATTCTTGCGCCCTGAAGCGCCAGGAAAAATTTTGACAATGTTTAAGATAAGGTACAGAAAAAGAAGGTAAAGAACACGGCATTAGACTTCACAGTCCCTACCTTCCCCAGATTTCTTCAGGTACCCATTTAGAACTGGTTCGACTCTGGCTGAGCTTAAAGAGTCACACCACTGACCCCCCTTCTAAACCAAAGAACCAGCGACATGGGGACTAGAACCCTCGTCCTCACGGATAAAGGATTTGAAGGCAAGTGCGTTAACCACTCAGCCAGGGCAATGTAGAAGATGGATGATGGCAATGTTGATGAAAATAGTTTTTTAGGACGTTGATGGTGTTTTAGGGAGGGAAGTAAGAAATGCAGCTAGGAATATTAGAGAAAATGCTTTATGTTTAATAAAGAGGAGTAGGGGCTTGTATAAGAATAGTTTAAGTAATAGATCAAATGAAAATAAACAGGAATGTAAAGAAAGCGGAGAAAGTATTAAAATGCGAATTAAAGAAATTTGTGAGGAAGAATTAGTGACAGTACAAAATAAGATTAAAAAATAACAAGGCTCAAGGTGCTGATAGTGGGGTAAATGAGCTTTGTAAATATGGTGATTGTGACGTTAGAGATAACTTATAGATATGGGGTCAATGGTGCGACTCTGTAAGCTCAGCCAGAGTCGACCCAGAGTTGCTCTAAATGGGCACCTGGAGAAATCTGAGGGAAAAACACAGGCAAACACAGGAAGCGTTGGATGATTTGCCTCCAAACACGCATCGCACTCCTGGCCGAAGGCGTTGAATCAGGGGATAGGTAGCTGACCATTGGTCATCATGCGAAAACAGTTTTTTAAGTAAAGTTTAAAGTTTTTTAAGTTTGATTCAGCTGATAGAAGAGCTTCAGCGAAGGTCATATCCTTATAGGGTTTACCAGATAAATACTTTAAAGTATTTATTTTTAAGTAAATAAATTCTTTATCACCTAATCTCTTGTTTCCTACCCCTGGGATATTTCCTACCCCTGGGATATGAGTTTATAAAAATCCTAATAAGTCCACTTCGGACCGTCGGAATTTGTCAGTCAAAATGTCGATACGGTGTTTTTTTTTTTTTTTTTTTTTTTTTTTTTTTTTTTTTTTTTACGTCGTAACATTGCAAGCTGAAATCTTCATATTCTTTAAATCATTGAATTATATTAGTGTCAGGAAAAGCAGTAATCCCAGAACTAGCGCAAGACAGGGACTAACACCTCTTCTCAAGTCTACATGAAGCGCTTAAGCCGGCTTAAAACTGAAACCCCTAGTAAATTCAGTAGAGGTAACACCGTGGTTTTCCACGCTTGGCGATTCTCATCTACCAACAAGAGTCGAAGCCCTGTACAGAAAATCTCAGGCCTATTACCTGCTACTCATTATATATTCATGCATATAAATATTATGCTATTACTTGGAGGCAACCCATAAGAGATAACTTATCTAGGAAGAGGTTTTTCAGCCCCCCCCCCCATAAAAAACCCAGAAAAATTATCTATTCATCAGAATCCAGTGCAAGTGCTGTGTCGTTTACCAGGCTATAATATCCCTGAGGGGCGGCACTCCTCAAAGTCACCCTGTAGCGATTTAAGCAGTCACAGATTTGGTTAGAAAAACTCATGAAAGGTCCAACATGATGCCACTATGAGGCCATTCAAGCTGGGGATGGGTAAAGGAACTTATGACGGAGCAGAGATCCCAAACAATCTCACAACACCGGAACAGCTCCAACGGACAGGCTGAATATTCAGCCTGTTCTCGTCAGCGCATTATGTCAGGGCATTGATTAAGGATTGCCAAAATGATACGACCAAATGATCGGTAAATATATCAAGAAAAGAAAGAGGAAACGCTACCTACCAGAGATATTGCGAAGTTTTATAATAAGAAATTTGGCAAAATCGGCACTCCATTCCAGCCATGCGAATAAGATTTATTTCACTGGGGAGGCGGGCAACTTCGGAAAGTGCCCCGAAGTTTTTATTTTTTTGTTGTTGTTGTTTTTTCTTCGTTAATAAAGGCTTCCGGACATGATTTCGAAATATTCTGATTTCTTTATTATTTAAAGTTTGTTGCTTTTTGTGGTTTTGTCTACTGCTTTATTTAAAATATTTTACCCGCTTTCACTATATTTTTATTTATTAAATTCTGTTAACACGACTAGCAGAAAATTATTAGCAACAATGGCAACTGTCAAAATCTTTGTGTTGAAAACAAACGGCGTGTGTTTTGTCAATCTTTACACACCTTTTCTTCTGTGACAACCAATAAAAGTAAACAGTTGAAAGGTTAGCCTCATGGTAATAGAATTAGAATAGAATTTATTTGCGTTAAAAGCCAATAGGCCATGGCAAAAAATATAAACAAAGAACAATTACAAAGAAATTGCACAAATCCTAACATAATCCTACAGAAATCTACTTCTATGATTCATCGCGAGACGAAGGAATCGTGCCAAGCTTCGGATACCCATCATCCGCACACACATTCACCAACCACTCAAAATCATAATCCCCCCTACCAAACACTTCCAGTTTCCAATCACTCACCTCCTCACATTCACACATCAAGTGATACACGCTCTCGTCTAAACCCCCACACATAGGACAAAAATAAGGACCAGCCTTTGACTTTTCCCTCCTGATAAACTTTCTTCTTTGGCCCAGTGGCAAATTATCAGCACTCATTTCATTTAATAGCTTAATTTCATTTTTATTCAAACCCACCTTAAAAAATAAAACTTCACCCCAAATCTCCTTCGACCGGCAATAAAGACGCAGTGAATTCGAAATTGATCGCTGGGCCTGCCATGCCTGTATTTCTTGGCCCTGTAAAATCTTTTCAACTACTCAAATTACTTGATCCCCCATATCCTCGAGCCCTAAGCCATCCCCCTACATATGGCTTAGTCCACACTGATCTAATACACTCTTAATTTGGCACGGCCATCCACTACCTGAGCGGCCCTTCAACATTTCTAAGTAAGCCGCCTTCATCAATCGTACCCTAGGCATCACTAAAATTTTTTTCCCAAAGAGTAGAGTAGACCTCTAAATTGCTGATACACTATTTCAGAGAATTGTTAAATTTTTTGTACGAAGAACAAAAAGTTATGTGGAGGGAGACTTTTTCACAACACAGTGACTAAAATAAAGTCTAAGCGAACATTTCCACTATAATAGTTATAATAATAATGATAGATATGGTAGTAATAAAAACAATAATACTAATAATTTTATTGGGCTAAAGGCCATAGGGCCATCACAATATAAAATGAAAAAAATCAATTCTAATTGAGATAAACCATACTAGAACACTACATAAACAAAAACACTGGACCAATTACATTTATTTCTATGCTCCATTGCTATATGACCCGTTCAGCGAAAGAAGGTGTTTCCATTAGTGCAGCAGATGTAAATTAAAGTGAATTATAATTATATTTATTAATAAATTCAGTATCAGAAATGACGAAAAAACTAAAACAAAGAAAATGATATAAAAATCCAAGTCACGTAAAACAGCTGGTTCATGCGAAAGGCGATAAAACCATGACGGAAATGTGTATTCATATAATGGAGAAGCAATGTTGTCTTTGATCTTACTTTTGTTAAATTTGTTATAATTGCAAAGCTTATCCTTGGGTATTTATTCTGTATCTTTTCAGATTACAAATCTATTATTGCTTGTTTCTAATTCCGTTTTGGCTCCCTATGAATATAAAAAAACAAATCGGAAAATTTACTCGTTAGCTTGGTCTTGATCTAGGTAACGAATGGAAGCGACGGGCTGGTGAAAAGTGAATCTTAAAAAAATTAATTTTTTGGCTTAACAGTTTACGAAAATGCAGATTCAAGGATTATTTTTTTATTTTTTTTTTCTGTTTCTCAAAATCTAGGGAGGGGACAGTTCCACTCCCCCCTGCTTGAGCTAATTCACTTCTGTTGAGACAATTGACAAACTTCCGAGATAATTACCAAATTACCAAAGCCGTTTTCGGAGGAAGATCTGCAGAGGAAGATGCTGAATCACAATTTGACCCTCCTGAACATACATTGTGTGTCGATTCTCCCTTCGTAAACAGCTTAGAAAATGGTTTTTGGAAAATATCTTGGAAGTCTGAAAACCACATACGACCCTTAGGCAAGACAGCGGCGATTTGTTAAAACGCTAGTATTATCACTACAACCTTGTTGTAGTGATAACTCAAAATTTAGGAAAAGCACGTTTTCAGTTTATCAAACCTAGCAGGTTTAAAATCTGTATGTTTTGTTTTTGAAGCAGTCTATTCCTCTGATGCCCTCTCCCCCAAATTTTAGCTGAGTTTACTCCTAAAAAATTATAATATGTATTTTTTGTTTTTGCTTGGCCTCAAATTATAAAATATGTATAGCTTGGGCAGAGACGGCTATAGGGCTTGTTGAAAGGAAGGGATAAAGCGACGTACGCGACAAGGTACGAACTGAAACTGAAACGATATTTTCGAGTATTCATTATTTTTTATCAGTTCATTATCGATAATGTTCAAATAATCGTCTTTTATGGAGTGAAATTTTATGATAATCTTGAGTGAAAACACGTTTATGGTACCCCACTCCCCTACACACGTACAAGCGACGCTCCCTAGTTCTGCCTTGTATTCTACTATATGTGTAGCAAATATAAGCGAAACTGAAACGATATTTTCGAGTATTTTTTTTTTATAAATATTTATTTTTTATCATCATTATTATCGATCATGTTCAAATAGTTGTTTTCTATGGAGTGAAATTTATGGAGTAATTTTGAGTGAAAACACGTTTAAGGTGTGTCGAATTTCTAGTAAATGTAGTCAAATGTAGCTCTTTTTTTCATGTTGGAAGTTACAACTACATAAATTTCTATCTTCATCCTGTAAGATAAAAAATTGAATCGTTAAAAAACTAATGAGATGCGATGTTTGTTGTTGGTACTTGTTAACAAATATATTATTCACAAGAATATGTTTCAGATGGAATTAATCACACCACTTGTTCAATTAGCTGCGTCTGCTCCACAACCAACTAGCTATCTTTGCTTCCCAGCTAGACGAGTTTTGCCAAATGAACGGAGCGCTGCGTATCCGACACTCCTGCAGACAACCCAAGTAAGTACTCCGTTTCTTTCTAAAAAACTCCTGTTAATTTACTGCTAACATTAAAAACTCTTTGCAGCACAAAGGCTAGTGCAGAACAGTATCTTTAGTTGTTGCTGTGGTTTTATTTCGTTTACTAATGGGTAGTGGACAAGAGTTGCCTCTTAAGTTTCAGTAAAGCTGACCCAGAGCCTCCCTAAAAAAGTATCCATTTTGATTTTTAGTCTTTAATATGCAGTTACGTTTTCTCCAGATTTAAAATTTCATATTTTAATCTGAAATTTATGAGATTAAATTTCACAAATTCTGAAATTTAAAATTTCAGAATTTTAAATTTAAAAATTCTGAAATTTTATCCTCACAAATTCTTTTTAATATTCATAAATATTAAAAAAATTTTCAATATTTTAAAAATCTAGTTTTTGTTTGGATTAAAGTCAAATTTTTGATGTTTGGATTGTATCTAAATTTCGATATGTGGCTACTGCTAACAACTCATGGTAGTGCAAATCCGCAAGTGTTCCGCACTAATCATATTTCATGAGAAAGTTGTCAAAGGTTTTTAATTTGCACAAATCACAAGTATTGCAAATTCCTGAAAAGCTAGGGCATGAGGTTATACTTAATTATATAAAGATCAAGGACCTCTTCCCATGCTAGTATTTAACACTTTTGGGATGTACTTTCTGAAGGTCAATAATGGCTAGAGGCTCTAAAATTCACGGGGCTTTATTCTTTATTTTTGGAAACGCTGTGTTCTGTAAAATGAGCCCTTCGAGGAGCGATCTAAAATTTTATGCAAAATGGCTGAGCTTTCCCTGTGATATGCTCAACTCGTGTATATGTTTATTTTTGTATCTCTCTGTGTGTGTATTTGCATTTTGGAGGAACATAAAGTTTGCACAGCCAAACTATTAGCGGATGTGTTTGGACATCTTTCCTAGGAGGGCGTTGATGCTTGGAAAAAGGTATTTAAGAAGCAGAGATCTGACTTTTCGTGCATTTTAGTGTGTTTTCTCCAAATATTCTTAGTGGGGGATCCCTGGGACAATCTCCCATTGCACAAGGGGAAAATTTTTGCAACTATTTTATTCGTTAATGTACTTTTTTCGTGTTTTTAGACTTGTGTTTTTCAAATAATTTTTGCTCTAGGACACTAAATCAGTACTTTCCCTGCCGTTTTCGACTCCAGGGGTATTTAAAGACACCGAAACTTCACTCAATACTGGGAAGCAAATTACTGCTCATCATATTATGAAAGGTATTTTTTTTTACTTGTATGTTTTACATTTACATTTAACTCTATCTTTATATTAAAAGAAAGAAAAAAAACTTTGTAAAAAATGAATGAAATATTCAGAATTGTTTAATTTTGCCTAAATATTTGTATACGTGTATTTACAGTCAGAGAGTTTTCGTTTAAGTTACTAGAACGTTAAGCAAAGTCTCTGTATTTAAGAAAGAGAGAGAGAAAAAAAAACAACTTAATTTTAGAAAAAGCGATTCAAGTAGTTTGTATTTAAAGTCGAAGCCCGCTATATTAACGACTTCCTGCGATGAGTATTGACTCTGACGTGAAACCGGTGCAATAAGAAAATTTTCAGAATACACTCAGACAGAAAAAGCTCTTTAAAGACCAAATGGCTCTCTTTAGCCTTCCTATTGGCCCCACCTCCCCCTCTGATTGCTGTGATAGATCACGCCGGAAACATTGAACATTTTTGGCCCTGAAATATGCTTTTTTCATGTTTGACTGCCAAACTACCTTAAATGACAGGATATTCCCATTGACTTATGACAAAACATCTGTGGGCCAACTGTCAACGTATTGAATAATCAACCATAAAACTCAATTTTTTATTTTGAGTTTTCCTGCGGTTTGTCTTGAGAGAAACGAATCATTGACCTTTATTGGTATTTTCATGAATTTTTGCATTATTATTAGCTTTGCTATGCTTCAGGGGTTAATAGCCTTTACAATTCTCTTAATTATAAGGCTTTTTGTATGGTCTCCAAACTATTTAGACCTTACTTGTTTGTTAAAACACCAAAATCATCATTTTTACTTTTTTTGGTACTCGGGCCTTTCTGGCGCTATTTCTTTTTGATGGTCACACTTTATAAGAAATGAGCTTGTCGAAATGAGTAGCCTAAATGAGTTTGTTGAAAGCAAAAAGGCTTTATAAAAAAATTCGCAAAGTCTCTTTTTCAAAAAGGGATTGTAATTTCTTTTTTTTGCGCTCTCCATTTTGGCACTGAAAGAAATGAGTTTGATACAAGCCGTATCAAAAATTTCAATAAGTTCAGAAAAAGACTCGCCGTATGTTAATTTTTTTGCATTTGGTCTTTTTTGGTGGTTCTCATTATTGGCACTCAGTCTTCAGAAGAAATAGGTTTGGAAAAAGGAAATTAGGCTTTTTAAAAATCTTCAGTAAGATTTGTCTCGTCGTTTTTCTTTTTTTTTCGCCAAATCCCTTTTTTGGCGCTCTTTTTTTTGGCACTCTGGGTTGAGAAGGACTGAGTTTGGAGAAAAAAAAAAGTTTTTAAAAAAACGGTAAATATTTCTCCTTTTTTTGGAATTCTGGTCTTTTTGGCACTCTTCCTTTTTTAGCGCCAAGGCTTGAGAAGAAATGAGCCTGGTTGATGCCACAAATGCCTTAGAATATTGCGTTTTCTAAGCTGAAAATCTTTTTTTGGTTTATCATCAGTGAAGTGATGATTCAGTACTTTGATGACCCATAAATTGGCCTCAACTATTTTCCAACATTGAGGTCATGGTTATTAACGAAATTTAGTAAAGAGTTCCTCAAATGACGTATTTGAATTGCGTTGAATGGATAACTAGGAAGACTTTTGTTCAGGATTAGAAAAAAATATGTCACAGAAAGCCATGTTATTATTTTTTTTTTGCAAATTCAAACAGTTTATGAAAGACGTACGCTTTACGGTACTTGCTATTTGAAATTCTTTACGAAGCCAATGCTTTTTTTCCGTTTATATTTTGACAGTATCGCGTATTTCGCTATGTTCATGGTAATGATCAGTTAGAAAGGTACTAGATTCGGCTTTTTGTTTCTTTTTAAATTTTAAATTTCTCTATACCTGTAGTAGCATCACCGATCACTATCATTTTAATTATAAAAACCCGGACGAACACTTGGTTGCAGTTGTTTTACTTGTGTCATTTTTTATTTCTGCTTTGTCTTGGACCATAGATAAACGACGATCAAATATGAACGTGTGCACGGCGATCAAATATGAACGTGTGCACGACGATCAAATATGAACGTGTGCACGACGGTCAAATATGAACGTGTGCACGACGATCATGTATAAACGTGTGCACGACGATCAAATATGAACGTGTGCACGACGATCAAATAAGAACGTGTGCACGACCATCAAATATGAACGTGTGCACGACGATCAAATATAAACGTGTGCACGCCGATCAAATAAGAACGTGTGCACGACCATCAAATAAGAACGTTTTCACGACCATCAAATATGAACGTGTGCACGACGATCAAATATGGACGTGTGCACGACGATCAAATATGGACGTATGCACGACGATCAAATATGAACGTGTGCACGACGATCAAATGTGGACGTGTGCACGACGATCAGATATGAACGTGTGCACGACGATCAAACATGAACGTGTGGACGACGATCATATATGAACGTGTGCACGACGATCAAATATGAACGTGTGCACGACGTTCAAATATGAACATTCGATATACACTAGATATAAGCGTTTACAACGATGCTAAAGATTGTACCGACTTTAAAAAATATCAGTGAAAGTTAAACCTGCTTTAAGTTTGTTTTCGAGTCTTTTAGTTCTGAATCAGTACTGAATCCTCAAAGATGAATAGGCTGTCGGACTGTCTTTCAATCCTGAGAAAACCGAAGTTGTTCTTTTCAATTGGCGAATTCCCCCTATTTCTTTTTTAAATCTGGACGGTTCCCTGATCAAATCCGCAGACCACATTACATACCATTATATTTTTACATAAATTACATACATTACATTACATAATTGGCTCATATATCGGCCACACACGCCGTTTACTGATATTTCATCTTGAGCGTAAAATTAGTATTTCCTACGCCGTAATCGTAAAAAGCAAACTGTACTTTAACCGTCACCTTCTAGCATCCATCTACAATGCCATAGCCCTTCCACATCTGCTTTACATTGCTCCTTTCTGGAATTTTTTTTTACAGTTACAGATAAAAAGGTTCAGGTTCAGACGTTTTTATTAATAGAAAAACAACTAATATGACAAAAAGTCGCACTAAAGCAAAAAGAGGCTTGAAAAAGCGACCGGTTGGATATTATGTATGCCAATTTATCTTACCAATTCAAATGAAAAAAGAGGATAATAAGAGTAATTATTGAGATTGATTATAAAAAAAAACCTTCTTTCGAATCTTTAATACTACCAAATTCCTGAAAAGAAATGATTTTTAATACGGGTTTTAAGTTGTGGCACATTTTTGGCTTGACGAACGGAATCTGGGAACGAATTCCAAACTGACGGGCCCATGTGTCTGGTCCCATGACTCGCTCTCTTTGTGTTCCGTGGCTCAGATGCAAGACTATCCGTACTCTTAGTCGAAAATCGTGATAAAACGAATTAGGCTTAAAAATATTCATAAAAACATCTGGTGCAAGACCATTCAGACACCGAAATACAAATACTCCAATTTGATAGTCTCTTATTTCACCAACCTTTAAAATTTTAAACTTTCTAAAAAGGGATTCAGTGCTGCCCATACCACGATCATACCTTCCAATCAACCTTATAGGCTTATTCTGCAGAACTTGAACTCTTCTAAAATTGCAACTAAAACTACTCGCCCAAATCAAACAACCATAATTTATATAAGGCGCTATTAAGGAAAAATACAATAAAAGCAGAATTTTCAAAGGTAAAAAATTGTGAAAACGGTTCAGAACTCCAAGGCTTCTTGCCAGCTTGCATGCTATGATGTCGCAGTGTTTTCTCCCACTCAAGTTTTGATCCAGGATAAATCCCAGTTATCGGATCTCTTCGACCTGTGAGAGCGATAGGCCATTGTATAGAAGGACACAAGGGAGAATGGGAGCAGGACCAGTCCTCGTAAACATAATAAAATTAGTTTTTGATGGATTGACGCTAAGTAGGCTAGCAAAAACAAATTCATGTAGGCCATCCAGTGCCTTATTAGCCTTGAACAAGAGCTCTTGCAGCGACTTTGCTGCAGTCACTAAAGCCGTGTCGTCAGCAAATGAAGTAACTGAAGCTCCGGGAATGTAGAATCTCATTGTATCAACGAACATCAGGTACAAGAGAGGACAAAGAACTGAGCCTTTTGGGACACCGCACTTTATGGGAAACGGCTGAGAAGATTTATTACTGAAAGTCACTCGTAGCTTCCTTTCACTTAAATACGATTCAAACCAATTTAAAACACTACCCTTTATGCCTAAAAAACACAGCATTTCCAATAAAATCTTAAAATCAACATTGTCGAAAGCCTTTCTTAAATGAATAAAAACGCCCATTCACTGCTCATATTTCTCAAGTGCTGAGTTAATTTTTTCCAGAAGATGCTGGACTGCCTGTGTCGTCGAATGTCCTTTCCGGAAGCCAAATTGACCATCGTGTTAAACACCAATTTTTATCAGATACTCGTAAAGCCGGTGATTAACAATCTTTTCATAAATTTTTGAATAAATTGGAAGAATTGATGTTAGTCTCTAATTAGATATGTCAGTTTCGACTCCACCTTTGTGCAACGGTATAACTTTAGCTATTTTAAGCGCACTCGGAAACGCCCCTTTCCCATAAAAATATTGACAAGATATACGAGGACAGGAAGCAAATAAACCAGCACCGACTTGAGCGTTCTAAGTCTCATTCCATCAACTCCTGCACTGTTTGACTTAATCGTGCTAATAATTTTGCGTACCTCCTCTTCAGTACAGGGCTGGAAATTCATTTCGAAATCTCTTCCTTGCTCATCCAAAAGACTGCTTGATTCGGAAACATGGGAGTTCCTTGTTTCTTCTTGAATCTTGCAGCCAATTTCAGAGAAATATTGTCCAAATGCGTTGCAGATTTTCTCAGTTTCTTCCAAGGTTTTATTATTTAGCACCATTTTTAGCTCCAATGGCTTCGTAGGACCTTTTAGATGATTATTCACAACTTACCATGTTCTTTTGTGGTTACCTTTACTTTCTTCAAATACGTTTGCAAAATATGCTTTCTTTTTTTGCCTTCTTATGGCATTTGCCCTATTCCTGAGCTCTTTATACATCAATTGGAGCTCATTTTTCTGCGAATGATTAAGCTGCTCCTCATACCCCTGGTTTATCATATCAGACAGTTTAAGCAGCTCATCATCACACCATGGCTTTCTCGTTTTATTTCTTTAAGCGGATACGTGCTATCAAAAAATATTCGACACTATTTGGTTAAACTTTTCAAATGCTTCCGACGAATGATCTTCATTCAGTACTGTGTCCCAATTAATAACACTAATTTGTGCTTAAAAATTTTTCAGATTAACTGGCTTCGGTTCACGCATTGGTATTTTATTCTCTCTATTATTTTTCTTCACTTCAGAACTCAAATGCAATACAACCGGAAGATGGTCGAAGGCTGGGCTTATAAAAACAGAGTAGCACGCTTTACTTAGTATCTCCGAAGACACAAACACATTATCGATGAGCCTTTCCGAATGATCCGTGATTCTCGTTGGAATGCTCACAGTCGGGTATAAATCATTTGACATCATCAGGCTCAATCCAAATTCGGCCCGTCCATATTTAGCAAATCAAAATTAAAGTTTCCCATACATATAAACTCTTGACTAGATCTATTTACCTTTGCAGCAAGACATTTAAAATTCTTCTGCAAACTCATCAAATGATGCACTTGGTGGCTTGTAAACAACAATAAAAATAGAAGGTCGATTTTCAAACTGAATTTCTATACTGAAGGTTTCTATCTTACCTTCCTTCCAAATGTCCAAATACTTTCTAGTTTTCCCATTCAAATACTGTCGGACAATGAAAGCCAGGCTTCCACGTCGCATTGACGAGCGACTTTGAGCAATCAGTTCATAACCTGGAAAGTTAAACGACGAGAGAAGGGTATCTTGACCCAAAAATGTTTCACATAATGCCATTATATGTAAATTATTAGATCGAGAAATAAAATCAAAAATCTCATGGTAAGAAGACGTTAAATAACAATTCCATGTACATGCATGAAATCCAGACCGGTCTAACTCCTCCAAAGCTGATAACCGGCGATATTTACTAACAAGAGATGGACGAAACCTAATTTGCGACCCATCATTACCAATATCCGTTAACAAATAATCATCAACATTAAATGGATTATTTTGCAAATCACTAATTCTTCCGCGTAAACTACTACTCATATCAACTTAATTAAAAAACAAACTTTAATTCATTCCTTTTCCGCGCTCAAACGGGTGGATATTTATACTCATAAGAAAGAAAAAAACACGAAAAAATAAAGATAAAGAGCTATATATAACAGATGTATATATAACATCTTAACGGGAAAAACACTACCAAACTACTCATAAACAACAAACTAGACGCAATCTGAAAGCGAGTCAATTCGACGAGCAGCTCGCTCACCAGGAAACATTGCGAGGACCTGGCCACGATCTGACCATACAGTTTTCACGCCAAACTTGTCTCTCGCGGCACTCATAATATCGTGATGGCGCTTGGTTAGAGACTCAGACAAAAATATTTTTGAACCAGCCAATTTTGATTTACTCGCCAACTCTTTACGGGCCGTCTCATAGGTAGAAAATTTCACGAACGCTGGGGCAACTTTATCGTTTGCCGACCCTAAATTATTCAGTTTCGACCTGTAAACCATAGAAAAATCACAATCGGAGATACCGGAAAGCCCCAGATTTTGCGAGGCTGTATTCAGAATGGTCGACTTCAAGTCAACATCTGGCTGCTACTTAACACCGTAAAAAACTAGAGTTCCAAGCTGTTTTTATTTCTCTTAATCATCAATTTTCACTTCTAATTTTGCAATTCGGTTCTCTAAATTTTCAATCAGTCCTTTGACATTCTTTGCTGACATCAACAATTACTCTACCTTCGGAGTGAACTCAAGCGACACTGACGAGTATATTTCACTCACGATAGTCTCAACAGAAGTTTTCAGAGTTTGGTCGTTTCACTACTTATCTTGAACTTGCTTAGTAATCGCGCTCAAAAAGCACCTACGGTCAATCTTCTTCAGGTTTGTTAAGTATCTTTCACATTTCCCTCCTTGGACAAGATACCGTAAAATTATTCATATGTATAAGCTCGCAGACTCAATTATTAGTATTGATAAATCTTTATCCTGCTTTCAAAGAAATTGTCATCACCCATGGTCATCAATTTGTTTGCAATAGTTTGTTCGCATTAATGTAGGCTAATGTATGCATTGAAGAGTTTCTTTTCATGCATTTGAATTTTCAAGGTGTGTTTGTGTCCTTTTTTTCTTTTTGTTTTCATGAGTGATTACTTCGTCTATTGTATCCTTTTTTGAAGGGCAATAAATAAATAATAATAATAATGGGACCCCACTAGAGCAACTGCAAAAGTGATCTGAATTTAACCACTTAGTTCGATCAAAGATGTGATCTAACAATAAGATTCGGAAAATTGATGTTAGTAAAGGAGAAAAATTCATCTACTCTGCACCAATCAACAGACTTACCTGGCATCAGGACAAAGTACAACCCCTCAGTGCCCTACCAACAGATTTACAAACTCCTTCGTGTCCAACTTCGTTAGTGAATTATAACAAGTGACCCTTTCTTTGCATTTTCTTTGTGATTGTAAAAGTAGCATAATTTAGCGTTCATTTATGAGTGCTACAATAGATATTTAAATAAACGAATACGAATATGCTGTAGGAATAAATTGAGGATTTCTGTTTTTTGTTTTCTCTCGGTGTGTTTTGTCCCTATATCTTTCCCCTTCTTTAACTTTGTGTATAATTTGTAAAATATTGTTGAACCAAATTTTAACCTTGGTTTCGCCACGTATCTTCATTCAACGGGCTTACTAAGTTTCTTTGAGGGTTTGTGTATCAGTGTCTGAATATGTTATCTCCTTGTTATTTTAGTACTTTTGGAATGTATTTTCCCGCAATTCTCACTACCATGAATATTCTACACGAAATGTTGACCATTTGGTCAGTGAGATCCGACATTCAACAAGGTCAAGTTTTACTTTACGGAACATAGTTGTTTCGGGATGGAATGGTCTCCCGGATAGTATTAGAGCGGCCGATAACTTAGTTTCATTTAAGAAAAAGTTAAAGAATTTTTTTGTTGAAAAAGGAGGATAATTTTTGGAGATTGGGGGGAGGAAAAGGAAAGGGGGAGGAAGAGGGAGGGGGAGGGGGGAGGATGGTTAGAGTGTGACAATGTAAATTGTTTTCTTGACTTTTTCTTTTCCTTACCTTTTTTTTTGAAAAAATAAAAATTTATTAATAATTATTATTGTTTTTATTTATTTTTGATTAAAGGGCGGTTAGAACATACAGCCACCAACAGGATTTTTTTAATCTTAATGTTTCGATAAAATGGAACTCTAATGAATAAAATACAAATTATGAAAGAAAGATATATAGCTGAATTTAGACTAGTTATAATTAGAAGAAAGTGTTTAAACTCACCTGGAACTTTCAGGCATCGAATGTTCAGTGAAGCAGTATCTTGATCGGTCCTTTGTCGTTTTATCACCCAGCTTATTTGAACTTATAATCCACTGTTAAAACATGAACAATATAATTAAATCAATGAACGCCCAGAATATAGTCAACGCTTTTCCTTCAATATTTTAAAGATCTTTTTCAGTGCTTTCCAAATATTTTCAATATAAGCATGTTATTTAATTTAATAATTTTTTCATCTTTCCCTCAAAAATTCAAAATAATTTGTTCATTTTCAACACAACACTAGGGGGAATGGTACATTGCGATTGGCCTTACCGCCTAATGGCTGTAATTTACAAGGAAAAACAAATTAATAAAAAATACTTGTGTAGGTTTGCCAAACAGAATAAAATTAAAAATTGAATGCTGAAAACCCAGCATATTAAACATTGGAGACAAAAAATTAATTTAAAAATTGAACGAAAAGCCCAGAAAACCGAAAAATAAAAACAGTAACAGGAAGAGAGGCTCATACAACATAAGTCTTTAATTTTTTTTGTTTTCCGTTATTATATCGCCTCATCTGTGTTCTAAGGGGATACCTACTGAATTGGACCATCCAAATTAGTTAGTCATTTTAGCCCCTTTTCAGGTGGCTAAAGTTTTTCTCTTGCCAGTCAAACTGTCTTTCTTAGAATTTATTCTATTTTTTAGAATAATATGTCTAATTTTTACGAAAAAAATGTGCCCGTGTTTGCTGAAAATTGCCGATATAACCTGATATTTTTGAGGAATGACCACTATTTCAGTGCTCCAAAAGACAAAACAACTTTTATATCTTTAATCAAAGAATAATAATAATGAATAATAATCATGAGTCAAGAATAATAACAATAATGATTATTATTATTTTTAGTTAGCCCTTGTTTAGCCTTTTATTGTTATTCTTCATATCGAATGCTTTTCAAAATGAATTTGCGAAATCAAGTCCAAATTTCATTGTAATAATCGGCCAAACTTGCACAGAACTACTACTACTAACTACTAACAACTCACTGCAGCACCAAGCCGCCTGAGGCCAACACAGCTACGCACGATCCTCCTCCGCCCCAATCTATTCAAAGCCTCCCTTTTTACACCCGCCCACGAAGTTCCCATTTCTTTTAAATCTTTCTTTATGACGTCCTCCCACCCCTGACGGGGACGACCTGCTTTCCGTTTAGCCCTAGATGGTTGGCCGAAAAGAACAATCTTCGGCAATTTGTCATCCTTCATCCGCACAACGTGCCCTAACCACCTCAACCTTTCTTTCATTATAGCCCTAGAGAGCGGTATTGAACCACATTTTTCGTATAGCCTATTGTTTGAAATACGGCCAGTCAGCCGGGTAATCAGAAGAATTCTTAAGCAATTTCTCTGGAAAACATCTTGTAAATCTTCATCCGCTTTTCGAAGCGCCCTTGATTCACAGCCATGTTTGACCACTGTCATCACTGTAGCTTCTAATATTCTAATCTCGGTTCTCAGATTTATTTTCCTATTCTCCCATTGCCTTTCCTGTGCTCCTTAGAACAAAGTCGATCAAAATAATCCATATAAAGGGGGATAGAACACAGCCCTGCTTAACTCCTGATTTAATAAAAAACCAGCTGCTAACCTCATTTCCTACTTTAACCGCAGCAGTGTTATTCTCGTACATAGCACTAATCACTTTAATGTATTTGTCTGGCATACCATTAAAAAATAAGACCTTTACTAAAGCTCTTCTATCAACAGAATCAAACGCTTGCTCGTAATCTATAAAACTGAGGACCAAAGGTGTTTGAACACTCAGGCACTTCTCAAATATTAGCCTAAGAGTGGAAATTTAGTCGACACATCCTCTACCTTTTCTAAAACCGCACTGTTCTTCTCTTAAAACTTTGTCTACGGCATCTGTTAGCCTAAAAAGTATCATATTACTAAGTAACTTACTACCTACAGAGACCAGACTAATGTCTCGATAGGTACCACACTCACTTTTATCACCTTTCTTATAAAGTGGCTTAATTAAGGTTTTCCTAAAATCGTTAGGTACTTCCCTTTTTTCAAAAATCATATTCATAATCTTCAATAACTTATTTCTGACCTCAGAGCCACAATATTTAAGAAACTCATTTACCCCGCTATCAGCACCTGGAGCCTTATTATTCTTTAATCCTTTTAGTACTGTTGCTAATTCCTCCTCACAAAATAAATCTTCCTTCACATCCAAAGTATCACAAACTTTTTCCTTTTCCTCTATATTTTTTCCTGTAACTCTATCTCGGTTTAGTAAGTTCTCAAAATGTTTGACCCATATCTCTTTAGTTTTTTCCTTATCGCTAATTGCGACCCCATTCCTATCTTTAACTGGAATAAGTCCGGATTGACTACTCCCTCTCAATTTGTTAGTGTGCCAGTACAATATTTTACTATTATGCCGTCTAGCCGTATCTTCCAGATCCTCGGCAATTTTATCCATGGCCTCCACTTCACACCTCCTTAGTTCATATTTTAATGCTTTCTCCACTTTCTTTACATTTCTTTTGTTTTCTTACGATCTATCACTGAGATAATTCTTGCAAGTCCTTTCTCCTTTCTGTTAAACATAAAGCTTTTTCACTAATATTCTTAGCTGCAGTCCTAGCTTTCTACCCTAAGACAGCTTCAGCAACTTCACAAATTATTTTTCTAAAGTTATTCCAACCATCTTCCACATTATCAAATTTTAAACTCTTTAAGTTTAGTATTCAACTGTTCCTGGAAAGTTTTTCTCAAATTCTCATCCTGGAGTCTACCAACATCATAACTTTCCGGGAGGTATTTACCCTTCGGATATTTCAGTTTTAAATTAACCCTTGACACTACTAGATGGTGATTTTTACTTTTAACATCAATAACAGTACTCCTATGTGCCCTAGTATCTTGTATTGATCCTGCCAGTCTTTGGTTTACCATAACATAATCAATAAGGTTAGCTGTCTTACCATCACGTGAATACCATGTTAACTTATGAGCCATTTTATGACCAAACGCCGTATTGGTTATAACTAGATTGTTATACCTACAAAATTGCAAAAGTCTGTATCCATTACTGTTTTCTTTTCCTAAACCAAATTTACCTCGGCTGGGATACCATCTATCCCTATTTCTACCAACCTGGGCGTTAAATTCTTCCAGTAAAACATCATATTTCTACCTGGGACCCTGTCTAATTGCTCTTTTAACTGTGATTAAAATTCATCTGAGTTCCTAGTATCTCCGTCAGTTGGTTCTACAGGGGCGTATACTGCTATAACTGATACCCTGAACTTTCTAGTCACAAAATAAGCAATTAGAATTCTATCATTAATACCTTCCCATCCTAAACAAGACTTAGCAGCTTCCTTTTTCATCATGAGCCCTACTCCCTGTCTATGTACCCCATCCTTCCTTCCTGAGTAAGCAAATTCTATATCACCTAATTTCATACTTCCTACCCCTGGGATATGAGTTTCTGAAACTCCTAATAAATCCAATTCAAATCGTCTGAATTCATCAGTCAAAATGTCGATACGATAGTCATTTTTTAACGTTGTAACATTCCAAGTTCCAATTTTCATGTTCCTTAAATCATTGAAATTATTTTCGCCTCAGGAAAAGCAATGGTCCCGGATACCAGTGCAGGACGGGGATCACATATCATCTCAAGTCTACACCGAAGTGCTTAAGCCGGCTTAGAACCGGACAGCAAGAAGTCTCTGGGACCTCCATGAATGGGGGCTTTGTGCAATCCTGGGCCCATCTTGGTCACAAAATGGTTTTCAGCACTTGGCGATGCTCTTCTTTCAACAAGAGTCGAAATCCTGCACAGAAATTTTCAAGCCTATTACCTCCGACTCATTCTATATTCATGCCTACAAATATTATGCTACTACGGGGAGGCAACCCATAATAGATAAATTAGCTAGGAAGAGGTTTTTCAGCCCAAAGACGCCCATCAAAACATACCAAGCCCAGAAGAATTGTCCATTAGTCAGAATCTCGTGCGAAAACTGTGTCCTTGCACAGAACGGACACAGTTTTTCCTTTCTAGATTTATTTTTCATCTTCTTCTATAACCCCTAATGTAGATAATTTTGGAGACCACAGTGCTTTTCCATGACGATAAAATAAAAGTTCAAAATAGGAATAAAATCCTTTTTAATAGACAGTGTATTGAAATTGACAAAAATACCAGATATTTCGGTCACATAAACAGTTACTACTGATGACGGTCACTGTATATGTGACCGAAATACCTGGTATTTTTGTGAATTTCTATACACTGTCTGTAAAAAAGGATTTTATCCCTATTTTGAACTTTTATTTTAACCCCTAATGAAACTTGTCTATGAGCCTAATGGGTGGGGATTTTGTTTTAGTTTTATTTTCTGATTCGTAGGTCCAAGCCAGTTCTGTTCTAGTCCAATCTAAGTTATATTCTTCTTGAAAACGCTTTTGAATGGGAAATAACGTCCGACCGATGTGTCTCGTTTTATTAGCGTTACTTGGGTGTTAAAATATGATTATAAGATAAAGCCAAAAGAATTAACATCTGTTACTATAAACATGGAAGTTACGACATTTATAGCAGAGTAATGATTTTTAAAAGTTTTCTTTAGACGTTGAATGGAAGTCACATATTATATTGAATAAAGGCCTTAACAATTATATTTGTTTTTTATACTTCTTTAAGAGAGGCTCCGAGAGTAAAAAGACTATTTGGTTTTTCACAAATATTAGCCTATAAGTCGTGGGCTTATCGGAGTAAAGTTGACCTGAATCCTAGTTTTTTCGTCTAATGGTGGTCAGTGGAGCACTAGGCCCTCTAGTCAAAAGTGCTTAAATATCTTGAAAAGCAATTCTGCCCAGCTAAGCAAGAGTTGCTCTTTTTTCGTATAATGTAATTATTATAATTATATAACTAACTTATCAAAAGCATTGCATCTACAATATCCATTCCTATGATAAAGGACAAACTTACACGCTCGGGAAAAAGGAATACAACGTCCAAACAGACGTGGATTATATCGAATTTCTTTGTGTAATTTTTGGCTGAAGTCTTTTTGCGTGTTGATCATTGCTTTGTAGCAAAAATTATCCAAACTCACAGGAATATCAACTCTGACAAATTTCTACAAGGAACAAGACCTTTTACTAGGAATGTTTTGTGGAAGACTGTGTTTATATTTAATGGAGACTGGCGCTTAAATTATGGATAGTAATATGTATTAGGGAGCGGTCCCCATGCACTGATCAACGGTAAAAAAAAGTACATGCTTCTGAAAGAAAAGGCGATACTTTTGAAAAAGAGGCAGTCGTTTTTACGGATGGGGAGTGAAATCTATTTTCAAAAATTAGTAAAATAATGAAGCATTTCAAGTCCATAGTACTATGTGCTATTCCTTGACGAAATTACCTTTTTTAATGTCAGTGTAATAAGGGGAACACGACAATTTCACTTGAGATATATGTGCTACATGTGCTAATGAAACTACAAAAATTTAATTCTAGGCATTGTATCTGCGTGGGAATCTTCTGCTCTTCAGATTCCACTATTAAGCGACCATACATGGTCACCCAGAAATCAAGGTTTCTCAGCTGCTATTTGGTTCTACGTCAAAGTCGAAACATGTCGAGGAGATAGACGAAATTCAGAAGCCCAGCGTAATTTGGTTTTGTCTCAAACAAAGTCGAATAAAGTGGATTGGAGGGAAGCTTCAATGATATTTGGAAAAAATGGGGGTTATAGTAAGTAGTTTTTAGACCTAGATTCCGTAGCCTTGGAAGGCTGGGATGACTACAACTAAAAAAGAAAGAATTGTTAAAACCAAAATACCTAATATAAAAATTGCACAATGGAAAAAGGTAAACTTTTCGTATACCCAAGAGCAGGGGCGTCCCGAGACGGATTTCATTGGAGGGGCGATCTTCGTAAATTTTGCCGAATCGCTACCTAATTTATGCCGAATTTTTTTGCAGAAATCAAGAATTTCGCTAAATTTCGGGCAATTTTGCAAAATTTCTGCCGAAATTTTCGCCTTCGGTGAAAATTTTACAGAATGCCAAAAACGTTGGAGGGGCAGCGCACCTCTCCCTCCTCCCGACCTCGGGACGTCCCTGCCCAAGAGTACCCACAGGAGGTAGGAAGAACAGGCTATGCTCAAAGAGAAAAAAACATAACAAGTAAAATCTTTTTTCATTCAAAGTGAATATTGCAGTTGTTCCCACTGTCGTTTTGTCAATAAAGATAGCCAATTAATTAATAAAAATATATTCTTTGAACCTTCATCCCACACTCCAAACCGATTTTTTTTTTTAGGAACCTTGCATTTTCCCTCTTCCAAAAAAGAAATCCTGCATTTGCCCCTGTTGCGCATGAAGAATGCGCATGAAGAATGCGCATGAAGAATGCGCATGAAAAATGACATGTAATTTTTGATTAACGATAAGAAATTTAAAAATCTACAGAGGGGACAGAATATTAGAAAGAGAGGGTACCAAGAATTTACACCAAACTGTATTTAATGGGTGTGTGTGTGTGTGTGAGAAAAACAACTGGTGGTTCATGCCAGGTTTTTAGGAGGGAATTACTGAGAAAATAGCAAATTATTGCAATTTTTGCAAGAGAGATTTTGGTCTGCTTCCCCCTCCCTACAAACAGCTTACGCGCTTTAAGAGGTAGGTTTTTCAGCAGTTGAACCAAGAAAAAGCAGATGCAGCTATTAAAATTACAACAAGAAAGAGAAACTTAAAAAAGGTAAAAACTGTTAAAAGAGAGGGAAGTATAAACGTTGGGATTGGTCGAGGAAAGTAGGGCCAGTTATGACTGCCAGGGCATTACTTCTATGGTTGTATTACATTTTATTTTGTTTTTATGGAGTAAACAAACGTTAATAATACTATAGTTTTATATCATTACTCTGCGGTTGTTAGACGTGTAGGTAAAACCGATCGAGAATTTTAAATATCGATGTTTAAAAAATAGGATGTTATTTGGATTAAAGAATTTGGATATAGATATACATTTTTCACTTGACAACCGCATCGTTTTTTTATTCCAAAACCGAAATTCCCAATTTTTACTTCTTAAAACATCCAGCCTATCATATAAGCAAGAGATCCTCGGAACGAAAGGTCGAGGTGATTCGGTCCTGAGAGAGAGAAACGAGAGACAGAAAAGGGAGCGAGGTCTAAAATAAGATTTTAAAGCAAAGACAAACCTACCTACTCGATCGGTTTTCGTTTTAACCAATTGTTTGATATTTTATTTTATAATAAAAAAAAAAAAAACAACAAGAAAACCAGAAAAGTCCATTGTGAACAAGCGGGACAATTTACTAAAATATTACATATGGTAAATTGGTGTAACATGAATCATATATACATGTTTGCTGGGAACTCGATCGAATAGTCTATTTTGTTTTTCAGTTTTGAAGTATGGACTTTAAGGTGGGCTCTAACGTCCCCCAGATATTCATACCAAATACCATATGTAAGTGCATTGTAATTATGCTGTTATATGAGTCATTTTCATAGTATTTACAAATAAATTGTAACTAAATAACAGTTATATAAATAATTTTACTGATGTTTCCTCACTAGATACAACAAAAACATACTTGTCCCTAATCTGAACTAATTAGAAGAGGTTGTACGTTAAAAATTTTGGAATATATGTCTAGAGGACTCCTCTAAAGGCTCAAGGATGAGAATTGTCAAAGATGGTCCTTTTCAATCATCTAGGGCTAAACGAAAAAAAGTTTACCTCCCAGAATGGGGTGGCAAGAGGTCGTAAGAAAGGATTTAAAGAAAGATGGAATTTCTTGGTAGGGTGTTAAGAGAGAAGCTTTGAATAGATTGGGTTGGAGGAAGAGTATTCGTAGCTGTGTTGGCCTCAGGCGGCTTGGTGCTGCAGTGAGTTGTTAGTAGTAGTAGCAGTCGAAAGACTGTGCTACTTCTATTTATAGTGGTGATTTTCTTCAAACGGAAAAACAGTAACTAAATACTGCGTTTGTTTCAGTGTCACAGGGGTTCTAACTGCAACTTCCATAACTTTCGACTAGTTGCAACTTCAACGGATCTAATACGCAATGGAAATCTTGCTTTTCAAGCCAAGTTTTAGCTTAAACACTTGGGACAAATTAGGATATATTATGAAGATTTTTTTCTCGATGATCTTTTCTTTGCTTAATACTTTTCTTTGCTTAATAATTCTTGTAAATGTAGTTAAGGACTGCACAAAAGTAAATGGTAAGTAACCGGTAAAGTAAAAGTAAACAAAAGACAAGTAGGGTGACTGGCTTTTGAATCTACTACTATTCCGTATATTAATGTTTCTACCTAAAAGTAAATAACTAGACAGGAAATTCTTCAAATTTTTGAATAAAAAATAATGAACAAAAATAGCCTTAGGGACATACTCAAATCCAGGTGACACTACTCCTAAATATCACATTGTATGATGCACCATTTATATATGTTTTTACGAGAGTATACCAGTTGGTAAGAATACCAACTTTCACTGCGTGAGTTATGATTTGAACGCTTGGTAGGACAGTAGCCAATCGGAAGTCGAATGAAGTCTATCGTTGGCGGTAAATTGAAATAGTATTTAATTGTATTTCACCCAGTGGATTACATTATTCACCCGCAGCAAAAATATAAAGGTTATATTGTATTATCTTAGGCTATCCTGTATTTTGCAAAATTATGATTATTTGCGGAATTAACATAATTCGCTCTTATGTGTGGTATTTGGTTGTATTTATGCGGTATGTGGCATTTGGCTATCCTCCATTTTGCAGAATTATGGTTGTTTGCAGAATTAACATGATTCGCACTTGAATGTGGTTTTTCGGTACTTTTCTATTTGCTGGAAGCCACGCAAGAAGTGAAGTTTGGTTAATGCTAATGAAATAAAACAAAATACGATGAAAATATAATACTTCAGGAACAAATTTCAGCTATATATTTTCACATTGGGGGGGGGGGGTGAGGGGTATAGCATGGCATATATTAAATTACTAACCTAACCTAGGTACCTTCCTCCCCCCTAAACCCCAAAAAACTAAAGTTTAAATATTGTAAAAGCAGTGAGAAACCACTGTTTGCAATCAAATTCTCCGTTGAAACAACCTGTTTGACTAGCTTCTTTTATCATCTATCTTGCGTGGCTTCCAGCTAATAGAACAGTACCGTTTTTTCGTTGTACTAATATTTGCAATCTTAGACATTATTGGTGGTTCTAATAAGCTGAGAACAGGTATTCTGCTTTAGTGGATAAGTAACCTAACTTCCCCAAATATACTTTTAGAAAAGTAATAAAATGTTCAATTGCATCCTTTAATTGAGAATTATTGGTAACTTAGCTATCTAATAAGAATTAGCAATGGGAAACTTATAGAATAACTGAATAAACTTATAGAACAAACCTATAATTAATAAGTAAGATAAGCCCTGTTGTCATAGAAGCCAATTATTTTAAGCCAGTTGCCGAGGGAACCAAATCAATGGGAAGCATCAAACCCCAAATCTGGTCATAGTAAAGGCTCACTAAGAAGACTCAAGGAACAAAATATCGCCGAAAGAAAAAGAAATAAGCGATGCGGTAAGCATACAAGAAAAGAACTTATGAAAAATAAAAAGGCTTCCAACTGTTTCTGCACTCTATGTGCAAAAGAACTTTTAAGAGTGCGAGCTGAAACTTACAAACAAAAACTTCTGTTTTAGGAAGGCTTGGAAGAGATGCAATCAAGTCTCTCTCCTGGACATTGTATAGAAAGATTCTCTCCATTTTTGTAACATTCTCATGTGTTGTGAAATACCAAAATGAGGCCTATTCAGCGAGACTGGTCCATTGGCAACATTTTTTAGATGTTTCAAGCTGTTTAGTGCATTGCTGTAGTTTTATGCACTTTCCATTTTTGAGAGATTATTTTCCTTAGGAGGCAGTATGTTGTTTCTGCCCACGGTCACTTGCAGTAGGCTGCACAAGGTTTCCTATTGTCGCTCGTAACCCTAATTTACTCTTGTCTTACCGTATTTCCATCAGAAATGCAAACACGATGATTCTGAGCAAAAAAGAAAAGTATCACTGAGGGAAATAATATGACGAAGTGAATTAGCTCTCGATCGGATGGCCTTGTGAAACATTGAAGTTTTGTGGAAAAGTGTGTGAAAATAGAAAAACTTAAAGCTACTACTAAAAAAAGTATTCAATGAGAAGAATGGGAGCTTGTAAACGAATGGCCAAAACCGTCATTTTATAGTGTATAAGTTACCGTGAATGTCTGAAATTGGTAAACGTCGACATTCACCCGTGAATGTCCGTAATACCTTTCTTTCTCCTTGAATTTAGTCAGCGTTGCCAGTCAAGTTTTTCAGTTTTATACGAGGTTTGACGCTGACAAGTTCGGTTAGGTTGTGTAGGTTTTTAACCCATTTCTGAGGTTTGTAACCTAGTTTATCCTAGCCCAACCTAACCTGACCTAACCCTACCTAACCTAACTTTAACTTTTACCATTAAAGCTTGCTTAAGACTGAAAAAGCTGATTCACAAAGTTAATCGAACCCAAACAGAGAAAAAAGAATTTCAGACATTTACCAGTGAATGTCGACATTAACCAGATTTCGGGCATCCACAGTAACACATATAATTGCATATTCAGAGGGTATACAATCGTATACCCTTCAGTGGCTATTCAGTCTCTTACCTGTTAAAAGCTATTTGTGTTGAAAAAGGATTATATTCGGAATCAATTAGAGACTAAATGTATATTGTCATTCGGCATCTGACCGGTGTACAATAGTTCAATTTTAAGCCGGATTAATTTTGGAATATGTTATAACACTGAGAGTGCAAACATATATGGACTTTAAAGCTGTTTTTAATGATTGCATATGAAATCTTGATGGACTTTTTTTTTACCTGGATAATGGATTAATTACGGCTATGTTTTGAACCAAGACTGTTTTGGGCTGAGCTAAGCAAAGTGATAATGTTTTTGCATTCAGCTATTCTTAATTTTATCCAATCAAACATTCGATCGGGTATTGATGATGAAGTTATTATTAGTCATGCAGTGGAATTATTTCCTGAAAATATTCACAAAGATGCTAAAGTTGATTTATGGGCAGAAATATACCCTAGTAGCAAGACAGCACCAAGGAGACAAGGTGATAATGCCTCCGCTCGTCTTGTGAAAGATATGATTGATTTGCTTCGGAAGTGCGAAAATGAGGAGCTGTCAGTGCCAACGTATGTAATTATTTCACAAACCGAAGTGCATGTAATTCCTGCTGTTATTTGTTATAAACTTACATCCGAAATTTGTGCTCTGGATAGTACCCTCAACTTCATCAAAGAAAAGGTAACAGCTTATGATTTAATTTTCCGTCACTTCCCATTCCTTATGCTAGTCCTCATATTGAAAGCACTGCCACCGTTATCATTTCGAAAGTGCCTACTAAACTTGACGACCCTTCAAAACGGGCTCATGCTATTAATAAAATCCCTGGCCTGAAGCTATTCACAGCATAAAGCCTTCTGGCGATAAACTGCTTGTTCAGATTAGTCAATCTGCAGCAAAGATTTTCAGCGATGCGGTTCCAACCGTATTGAATAGCTGTGACGTCATGATTCAAGAAAAGAAATTTCATGGCATTGTTAAAGGGGTGCCCGCTAATTATGAGGTGATAAATTTTAAGAAATGTGAAGGTGTCATCGACGCTGAACGTTTGGGAAAATCTCTGGCTGTGAAAATTACCTTTGCTGATGCTGTAGCCCAGAGTAATAGTCTACGACTCGGGCTCAAGGTGGGCTATGAATCATTCCGGGTTTTTGAATTCCTGCGGCCGCCCCGTTGCTGTCATAATTGTCAATCTCCCAACCACATGAAAACCAAATGCGATAGGTCAACAAAATGCAGCCGCTGTGCCGGCTCTCATGTATCATCCCGTGATTCCCGTTGTGTTTTTGATCCAAAATGCGCTAATTGTGAGGGTAATCATGTACCGTATAGCCTAAAATGTCGTATTCTGCGTGATGTCTTCAGCAAATGTGTGATTCGGAAATGACTGTCGAATTGTCCGTCTCAATCTGCTCTTTTAATATCAATGGCACGAAAGATAAAGATGGCTCATTAAATAAAAAAATGAATGATTTTGACATTTTGTTCTTGCAAGAACATTTACTTCCCGCCATCTCCGTTAACTCTCAACGAAGAAGTAGCCACCATATTATCTTTACCACCAATGCCTGAAAAACAAAAGGCCGACCTTTCGGGGGCCTTGCATGTGTTATCAAACGATTGGCTACTCCTTTGTCACCTATCTTATTTCATTCCTCTGATAATATTATGGCAATACGACTTGGTCACCTTGTATTTATAAATGTATATCTTCCCTGCGATCAGAAACGTCTAGCTTCACTAACCAAGTTTTCTAATGCCTGCTTATCCCGCAAAACTCTGTTATGCAATATTGAAAAGCATGGGTATCGTTGGGTAATGGTAGGTGACTTCAATTGTGATGTTCATATCTCCTCTACTCGTGTCAACCTAGTTTTAGATTCGTTGCCTATTGGTTACCGCATAGTACCCAAAGCTCTTAATTACAGTTATATTCATAATAGTGGTACTGTGACCAATATTGATCATTGTATTTGCTCTGCCGATGTTCCCTGTTCTGTCGTTAATGTTGACGAAGACGAACGTGAATTCGACCACCTTCCCCTTTCCCTTACTGTGACATTAACCGCTGATCCATCTAATCATCCTTGTGCTGCTAACAGAAAATGGTGTATGAAACGAGAGTGGAGCAAAGCCAATTGGCCCTAACAGCTCTCTTGTCCTGCGTCAATATGCTTTTTAATCTATAGTGCCCGACCGGTTTTTTTTGCCACAAGCCAGAGTATAGCTGAATTTTTTTTACCTTCACTTAGTTATGTGCATGAAACAAGCTGAGGATGTAGCTGTCCCCCTTGTTCGGGTTAAACTCAAAACTGGGAGACCAATTTGGAAAGAAGACCCGGATCTTAAAGCCGTCAAAAATCGTGCTAAACTCTGTCTTCGCATCTGGATTGCGTGTAGGCGGCCCTTGCGAGGCCAAGTGTTTGATATAAAGAGTAAGACAAAAGCGGAGTTTAAACGGTATTTTCGTTTGGTTCGATATAATGGTGCTGAGTTCCCTAAAAGTGCAGTAAAATGGAAAGAAGTCATATAAACGTCTAAATTTGATTCATTGGGGACCAGTGATGTTATCCCAGATTAGTCTTGGCTTGGGCATTATAAAAATATTTTTTGTAAGATTGAGTATAGAGTTCATTATCATTTTCAGTGCTTAATTTCTAAATTTTTGCCACCTAAAATTTTGCAACGTCATGTTATTCCTGTCTCAACTAGAAGTATTGTTAATTGTATGATTAAGATTATGTCTAAATCGATTGATCTTGATTGGATTAGCACTTATTATGTACATAGTGATCAGGCGGCATTAGTCACTCAGCTCCTGACACTTTTCTTCTTCTGTTTATGTTAGTTTTTGGTGCCTGGTTACATCCGTCGGGGATGGGTAACTTTGATTCATAAACTTCAAAAAGACTCTTTTGGTTGCAGTACGTATAGGCCCATCACTGTTGCTTGCAATATTGTAAGGTTTTTGAATATGTTCTGCTCCCATATATTATTGAACGAACTGCGAAAGACTCAAACCAATTTGGATTTCAACCTCGTATTGGGTGTCAGCATGCGCATAAGGTTTTAGCTTCAACTCTTTATGATGTCCAGTCTAAAGGTTATGAATTACATATTTGCGCTTTGGTTTTATCTAAAGCCTTCGATAGTATTCGCCATGCACAAATGTGGCACTCTTTGTCAGAGTTTGAAGTGAATCCTTCTGTCATACATGTACTTAAATTTTGGTATAGTAATTCGTTTCTTCGTTTAAAATCTGGTACAGGGTACTGCAGTAATATACCAGTTCAATCTGGAGTACGACAGGGTGGGGTGCTATCACCTTATCTATTTAATGCTTGCATTCAAAATGTATTATTAGGAATCAAGCCTTCGTATTTTTATAATTTATCTGATGTGTCTTATATTGCGTATGCGGACGACCTGCTAGTTTTAAGCCGAACCAAGTCTATTTTGGCATTATCGGTGCAACGTATTTCTAGGATGTTTCGGGATGTTGGTCTGTTTTTGAATGTTGATAAATGTGAACATTTAGTTTTCAATCCCAAATCATCAGCTCATAATTTGTTCTGTGGATCCTCAGTAATTCGCAATGTTACGAGTTTACGGTGGTTAGGAATTAGTATTTGTTCTACACTCACTTTTTTGCGACTTCAAGTTCTGAGAGATGTTAAAGAAAAGTTGAAGATCGGATATGCAAAAATTGTACCTAACCGTGCAAAATATTCACGCCGAGCTTTAGCTAAAATGTATTCCACATATTGTGACCATTCTTTCTTGTTTTAAGTGGAATGTATTCGTTATTGAATAAGAATCCTTTGCGCCAGATCCGTATCGCTTATTTTAGATATTGCAAATTTTCATTGTACCTTCCCACTTCATATCGTAATACACGTATTTTTGAAAAGTATGGTGCTACCGACATTATCCAATCGTTTGAATTGCTTAATAATAATTTGACAAGAAATGCCTTTGTCCCAAGGTCCAAACCATATTACTAACCGTGTGTTTTTGTCAGTGATTACGGTTTAAGTTGTCTCTATTTCTGTGTATTTGATTGATTTTTTTTTCCTTTTTAGTGTGCTTTACTCCGCTTGTTTTGTATAAAAGTGGGTTATAAATAAATTACTATTATTATTATTATATTGCCTATAGATAGATACTTCCCATTTATCTAACAACCTCATATATTCTGAAATACCAAAAGTCAAACATTTTCAAAGAGACATGACTATCGACAATTTCTCGGAAATTACAACCCCCTAAGGTTTTATACCCTTTCCTTTTTTGAAAGATTACATCATTATATCCTTACAAGACATAACATTGTTCCTACCCGTAATCATTTGCTTTAGGATGCAAAATATCCTATTGTCTTTCGTAATCAGGGTTGCCAACTGGTGAGGGAAAAAAAAACACTAGATTTTCGTGATTTGTTGGCTGATTTAGTGATTTTCTTCTATAGTTTAGAGATTATGTGCTGGTTTAATAATTTTTTTGTTTAGGCAATATAAAAGATCACTAGAAATAGTGATAAATCACTAGGGTGGCAATCCTGCTCGTAACCTTGATCTGCTCGTATTTTACGATGTTTCCAGAAAAAAAGTGAGTAGGACTATTCTGAATAACAATGAAAAGAGATATTGGACGAACGGACTTTCTTTTTGCTGCTGATCCTGTAGAGTTGAAACAAAGAATTAAGGTTGATGTTGTGATGATGTGAGTTAGCTCTTAAATGATTGGCCTAGCCAAAAAATGTAAAATGTATTTTCTTTGAAAAGTCTGTCAAATCAGTAAGATTTAAAGCTACTGCAAAAGACAGTATCCAATGAAAAGAACAGCAGCTTTTGAACGAAAAGCCAAAATAATGTAAATTGAAAGGGCTAAGGCAGGTCATTTGTCAATATTGTTTGTTGTGGCTATCAGGATGCAGAGAACTGACATTAGGATCAGGTTGGAGACCTGATACTGACTAAGGAAGAATTTTAACAGAACAAGGTAATTTTTGAGGCCTATTTGACAGGCTTCAAATTGAATATTTTAGTCAGCACTTGAGGATATTGCTGCACTTTTAGTCGACTGTGACTTTAATTAAGTCCTAAGCAATAAACTTTCTCACAGCTTGTCGGTTCAGACCAGTAGCTGCTTAAATTTATCCAGAAAAAGAATGCTCATTTATATTTGTTGTCGAGCTTGACTTATGGCTCTAAAAATTGAAGCTCGAAAGACGGTAACAGCACGAAGGCGTATCAGTGGTGAGATTCAACAGTACATAGACATCCTGGTCTTCTATCTGGCGCTGTACTTTTCTCCCTCCCCCCTCTCTGGGCAACATTCTAAAACAATTTTAAGATCCTATGATAAAAAGTAGCTCTGGAGGTATTG
This sequence comes from Artemia sp. Qi Xiang Cuo, assembly GCF_049724085.1. Classification (NCBI taxonomy): domain Eukaryota; kingdom Metazoa; phylum Arthropoda; class Branchiopoda; order Anostraca; family Artemiidae; genus Artemia; species Artemia sp. Qi Xiang Cuo. The sequence continues at coordinate 79,101,259 of NC_142800.1, forward strand.
TTTTGCTTGTTCGTTTTTGCTTGCGAAGGAGATGAGATCACTGTACTATAACCTGCTTTTTTTAAAGTACGTGGAAAGAAAATACAAGGGGGAGGGTGAAGGTGTGGAACAGAATTGTAAATAAGGGTGATTTTGTTTTATTTGGAATTATTATAGTCATTATTATAATATTTTTTATTGTTATAACATGATCATTATAATTAAAATCATTGCACTAAATTGTAATTATTATAACTATAATAATCATTATGCAATTATATAATTGTTATGGTAATTATAATTATTATCAAAGTTATCTAAACCGCTCTTTCAAGAAACTAGGCTGAGTGATTCCAAACAACATCGCTTTTACAGAACATTGCTTGGTGCATCGTCACTAGCTGTTTTCCCTAAGATTCTTTCCGAATGGTTCTTCTGGAAAACCTTCAGTCTAATAAATTTTAATTTTTTAGTTATTGATTACACGAATTCCAAAACTGGCCAGTCTCCAATTATTGCGGAAACCACCAAAGACTCGCATGACAACAGTGCCGATATCCATTTTTTTTCGCTAGGATCTGCTGGATGGCTGGTAGAATTTTGGATCCGGCCGGATAGGGGTAGTATTGTGGCAAAAGTGAGCGAAGCCACTAAAACATCATACAGTGTAGTTGCCACTGATTCATGTCAGCTACCTTTCATGACCCGGGCGTGGCATCATTTGGCCGTCAACTGTAGAGAAGTTGTCGGGTTTAGAAAACATTCAGTTGAGGTAATGTTTTGTTTCGGTTGTTGTTATTTTTCTTTTCTAATCGAATTTCTTTTCTTTATACTATTGGTGGCCGTTCCAACACGGGAGAAAAAGTTGCCCCAGTAAATGTGAGATGGCTATATAATCTTTATGAATGTTTTTGATAAAAAGTATTATACTTTCGCTTTTATCTTGGCAGCCAAGATTTGAGCAATTCAGCTTGATTTTTTCTTATTGTAATCTCCTTTACGTTTTATACTTTCAAATTTCATCTATAATTTCAACCTGGGTATTTTGTCTCACTGTCTTGTTTCATGATTGCTACTGTACCTCCCGTATCTCAGGGTATTAAACCCGAATCGGCTTTGCTGATAGTATAGTCCATTTTAGTCGTTTTTAGAACCTTAATAAAGGAAACATGTTAAGTATATTTATCTAGTCATAAGATAGTCATATCTCGAGTCTCAGGCCAGGATTATGAGGCCATAGATAAATAGAAGACGTGGAACTTTCTGTGTCGTAAAGCTAATACGAAAAAAGTGGACTTAAGCGTCTCTTATCTATCGGGATTAGAAAGTTATGACAGAATCAAAGCTGTCATAGCTTTCTAAAAATTATGACTTTTAAAGACGCTTTTGGCTGTTTGACTTGAAAAAAACTATGACCGAATAAAAGCTGTCATAGCTTTCTAAAAATTATTACTTGTTAAAGACGCTTATGGCTGTTAACTGGCTTGAAAAAACTATGACAGAATAAAAGCTGCCATAGCTTTCTAAAAATTATTACTTGTTAAAGACGCTTTTGGCTGTTAACTGGCTTGAACAAAACTGACAGAATAAAAGCTGTCAATGATTTTTAAAAATTATTATTTATTAAAGACGCTTTTGGCTGTTAACTGGCTTGAAAAAACTAGTACAGAATAAAAGCTGTCATAGCGTTCTAAAAGCTATCACTTGTTAAAGACGCTTTTGGCTGTTAACTGGCTTGAAAAAATTATGACAGAATAAAAGCTGCCATAGCTTTCTAAAAATTATCACTTGTTAAAGACGCTTTTGGCTGTTAACTGGCTTTAAAAAACTATGACAGAATAAAAGCTGCCATAGCTTTCTAAAAATTATAACTTGTTAAAGACGCTTTTGGCTGTTAACTGGCTTGAAAAAACTATGACAGAATAAAAGCTGCCATAGCTTTCTAAAAATTATTACTTGTTAAAGACGCTTTTGGCTGTTAACTGGCTTGAAAAAACTATGACAGAATAAAAGCTGTCATAGATTTTTAAAAATTATTATTTATTAAAGACGCTTTTGGCTGTTAACTGGCTTGAAAAAACTATTACAGAATAAAAGCTGTCATAGCGTTCTAAAAGCTATCACTTGTTAAAGACGCTTTTGGCTGTTAACTGGCTTGAAAAAATTATGACAGAATAAAAGCTGCCATAGCTTTCTAAAAATTATTACTTGTTAAAGACGCTTTTGGCTGTTAACTGGCTTGAAAAAACTATGACAGAATAAAAGCTGTCATAGATTTTTAAAAATTATTACTTGTTAAAGACGCTTTTGGCTGTTAACTGGCTTGAAATTGCAGGTATTGCTGCACCAGCTTAGTACTTCATCCTAGTACTACCATCTTGTTTGCCTATGAAAAGCTATAGGGCTTACCTACGAAAAGGATGAATTTTGTAAAATAGAATTGGATTCAATACCATGTCTTGTTTTTTTTTTCTTCTGTGGTTTAGACAATACTCTTTATTCATCCTTTACCCATCCTTCCTCTCCGATTATTTTAATTGAATTTTTTTTAGTTAATGTTGTATTTTGTTGAGTTCCTTACAGGCTATAGCCTCTGAGTGTCGTTGTTATGTAAGTGTTTTTAATAAATAAATCAAATCATTATCATTATTGCTATTTACTATAAAGCTTTCAATTGGTTTTGAGTACGGCCATATTCACAAGCCAGGGGTTCGAGAACCTGGCTTATTTTAGTTCAGTTTAGTTCAAAAAGCGTAAAATAAGGTCAAGAAGAGCAAAGAGAGTCCGGGACTATACACATTTCAAATCATTCGTTTTCTAAGATTCCAGTTTTGGATCGAATTGTGTCGAATATCCAAAAAGACTAAGTCCAAACCTAGTTAGTTGTCATGATTTATCCTTACTACTTTATCCTTACTACTTACATGATTTACATGATTTTACATGATTTATCTTTACTACTTATCTTTATCTACTTTAAATAGTAGATGGTGGATTTATTCAAGTTGATGAATACATGAATTTTATACTCAGAGTTATACGGTAAACGTAAACCTACTACAAAACGTACGTTTGCATTTGCCTGTCCAATAAATGTACAGTAAACGAATTATACAAAGACGTAAAATTGAAACTCAAAACGAACAGAAATTATTCTGTGTATGAAGGAATTGCCCCCCTTCTCAATACCTTGCTATTCAGGCTAAATTTTTTTTTAGCACTTAAAACAATTCTTATTCTAATTAAAAGGCCATTGTGTTTCAGGAGTTGTTGTTAGGAAATTGGGACCAACAGTACTTTAGCATTAAGAGCAAGTTATTGAGGAGAGAGTGGGGGAGCAACCCCTTCATATACGGAATAATTTCTGTTCGTTTGGAGTTTTATTGTTGCTCCTTACTTTCAGTTGAAAAAGCTTGCCTTTTTGTATGTAATTTTTGATCATTTTTAATATAACGCCGATAAATCAGGCTCCTCTTCATGAAAAATTTCCTCCCCTCTCGAGAAACTTCTGCATGGAAATTTGCACTTAAAATACCCCCCCCCCACCCCTCCTGGCAAAATCATCGCTGAAAAATATTATACCTAAACAATAGGTTAATTTTGTAAGTTACAGCCCTGTCCCCTGGGGTTTGGGGGCTAGTATTATCCCCAAAGGTATAATTATTGAACCTTTCAACTATGCTGAACCAAATGGTTATCTCAAAATTTGATCGGACGACTTTGAAAAAAAAGGGCGTGGAAGGCGGGGGGGGGGGGCTAGCCGCCCTCAAATCTTTTTGGCCGCAAAAAAAAAACAAAAAAAACTCCAGAACTTTTTAATTTCCAATTCAATGAGCTCTGTTCCTATCTTCTAGGATTATTGGATCGATACAATCACCACTGGAAAAAAGATAAAAAAAACAACAAATAAACACACATCCGTGATCTTTCTTCTGACAAAAAAAATGCAAAATTCCACATTTTTGTATATAGGAGCTTTAAATCTCTTCAGTAGAGTTCTCTAATATGCTAAACCTGATGGTGCGATTTTCATTATGATCACTTAGTTTTTTCGGAGTGTTTTTCCTTTTTTTAAAAATTGAGGAAACTTTCTCAGGCTCGTAACTTTTGATGGGTAACACTAAACTTTATGAATTATATATATTTTGAATCAGCATCAAAATTCGATTCTTTGATGTATCTCTTGTTATAAAGACTGTTTCTTAGTTTTGGTTATTATTGAGCCGCGTCGCTCCTTACTTATAGTTCGTCGTCACGAACTGTTTGATATCAAAGTTCCAGGAGCATATTCCAAATTATAAATAATAACAGTACAAATTAGCTATGTAAATCGGCTCCAAAACTACTATTCTAAAGATTTTTCTAGATTTCTAAGATTTCTAAAGAATTTATTTATTCTCAAAATTGCGGTAAAATAGGCTTGCTTGTAGTGTTTTTCTTTTATCAAAGTTTTATATAGATTTTAGTGAACCTTGAAAATTTCAGATTGAATTTTTTTTGGATGGCATAGTAACAAATAAGCTCCTTATCGATCTCAAGAAGCCTTTGAATCGTCGCTTTGATCGTTCCTGTCTTTTGATTGGACAAACTTGTGTCAATGTTGCCAATGACCTAGGCCTGCCCTGTGATCCTTCTGCTTGTACCTGGTTTTTTGGTGAGATTTATATTTAGGGTCTTTGGACAAAAAAGGGCAAAATTCGAATACTACTCCCGTAAATACTTCTCAGGTATCTAGAGAGGCTTATGGCTGGTTGAAATAAGCCACTATTAGTATGAACGTCAATTTGTCTGATTCATAGGCACAATTTTTTACTATATATCTCATTAAATGCCTATCATATGCACCACATTAAAATTGACATAACTTAGCTGGCACATAACGCAAATAACGCAACATAACGCACATAACGCAATTTATTTTTTACAACATTTTGCGTTATAAATTTAGCTGCTGCATACCTCTTATGGTTACTGAAAGCGATTTTAGACGTTTCATTAAATGTAAGGCGTCCTCATGTCGACTTTTTGACCGGTCAATAGAGACCGTCGATTCTGACTTAATATGATGTAAAATATACCACTCGAATTTTTGGACTGGGAAGTTTAAATTTTATTTTTGAAACTTTCTTTAGGCCTTCTATTCCATATCGAAGACAATCGAAAGGTATCTAAGGTGTCACCGTAAAAATAAAGGCAATTTTGGTGAAGTAAAATTATCCTCGAAGTATGTCACAGGAATATTAAAAGTGACCCCCTTGAAATTCTATCCCACATTTCGGATGAAGCTAAGAACCTAAATATGAAAGTTAATTCCACTAAGTCAATTGTAATTACGATAAATTTCTTGAAATCTATTGCCGCCTTCCTTGACCCTATCCCCCCAGATATTTCTGTCTTCCTTTAAATTACTTGGGGTTAAAATTTCCTCTAATTTACATTGGGATATCCACGTGAAAGATATTGTCCGTAGAGCTAATGTGTCCATGTCTCTCCTTAAGCTCTTGAATAAATTTAACATCCCCTCTTCCCATTCCTTAATGATTTATACTTTCTTTGTCGGCCCGCATCTTGAATGCTTGTCCAGTTTGGCATCCTGGCATCTCCCGTGATTAATCAGATAAAATTGGATCTATTCAAAAAAGAGCCCTAAGAATTATTTTTAAAGAAACTTTGGTACCATATTCACTCCTTCTAAAAAAGGCCAAGCTGGATACTCTTGAGCACAGGAGAGGAACGCTGTGCCTCCGTTTTGCAAAAAATACAATAATAAACCCTCGCACGGAAAACATTTTCCCCAAAAAACACTCCCCATCCAGACACCGTCTGCTACATACTGCTTCTGAACCAATCCCTATCTTGTCCCCCACCCATTGCTTAACCTCCAGGTATGAAAAAACCGGTGTCTTCTTCATTACTTATAAGATGAACTACCATCCGTGTTTTTGTTTGGTTTTTTTTTTTTTGTTTTTTTTTTTTTTATACTGGTAATACCCATGCTGGTGTCCGTTTGGCTCTTCCGTTCCCTCCCCTTTTTATATACTCTCTTTTAAACCCTTTTAACATTATTTTTATCTAATTTTTTTTTGGTTTTGTTTTAATTTGTGCCTTTTTAACTTTCTTACATTTGACACTTTTTGTTTTTTAGACTAATGAATGGCTTTGCCTTTCTGATATTGTTGTTTTTGGCATTTTTTAGCCAGTTTTTTAGTTGTTGTGCTATTTCTATGTCTTTTTTTATTATATGACCCCGAAATGCGAATTCGGCCCTTCGGGGCTTGTGATAGTCATTTTTTGAAATAAATATCTTATCATATCTTATCATTTAATTTCAAATAAATCAACTAAAATATCTAAAAATTCCTGGACGGATGGGCCATAGCCTGCAACTCTGTCTTTCTTGGACCTTCGACCTTCATTCATTATTCATTATGATTTTTCTTTTTCGTTGTTGTTTTTTGTATTTTTTCCAGTTTTTGTGCAACCATATGATTTGTCGACTCTGAACTTTGAATTCTGCCCTTTGTGAGCTTTTGATAGAGATTTTTTTTTAAAATAAATATCTTAACCATGTGACTTTGAAAAGAAATCTATTTAATTTACCCTTTCAATACCATGGCACAAAAATGTGAAAGATGATTTTACATTATTATATTAACTAATTTGTTATATTAACTGATTGTAAAAGTAAAACCGCGACTTCCTGGGACAAATGGACCTTAATATACAAGACAAATTTAATTTTGGGGACACAGTAGGCTACCCTCTCCGGGAATGGAGTCCTAAAAAAGGAGCAATTTTTTTTCCAATTGTCTTGATACTTTCGAGGATCGTTGCTTGGGCCAAGGAGACTAGGGGGGCCCAACAACCCTTTTCTAATGATTGATAGAAATTGTTCAAAATATGCCTTGTTTTCAGTAAGGCGCAACTGACGTCTTGGTCTTTAGATGGCTTAAGGGGACGATATCCTTAAACTTATTTGGGGTAATTTCTGTTTGAAAGAAGTTTGACTAGATTGTTCAGTGTAATTTCAGTTTGCTTTAGGATTCATCTATCCGTTCATATCAATATCTGTTATTTTTATGTTTGATATGGCTCTTCATTTTATTTTGTCCCTTTTTGGTTTTACTTGTTTATTCATAGTAATTTCTGTAAGTTTTAAGGTTGTATTATTATATTACTTTAGTTTTGCTCGTTTTGGGAACACGATTCTTTACGTTTCTTTGAAAAACCCGTTTTTGGATACTTTTTTTTTTAAAACTTTAAATAAAACTATTTTGGTTATAAAATCCATCTAAATCAGGGTAAAAAGAAAAATGTGTTCAAGTACTTTTAAACTCTTCATTAAAGCTTGTGAAGTCTGCTTATCAACTAACCGCTTTCTACACTGAAAGCAGCCGAAGAGTTGAGCTTGAACATCTTCAACCGCAAATGCCTGCCGTATATCCTGGGCATCTGCCTCTCAGATAGAATTTCGAACGACGAACTCAGGAGAAGATGTGGGGATCTCCCACTTGTCTCCGACATTGTTAAGCAGAGGAGACTGAGATGGTTTGGCCAAACAATGTGCCGACCAGATGACCATATAAGCAAAAAATGCCTCAAATGTCTACCACTACCGGCATGGAAGAAGAGGGCAGGAGGCCAAAAGAAGACGTGGCTAGCAACAGTTAAGTCCGATCTGAAGCTAATAGGAGGATTCCGAAAATACGGCCGTCCCTGGGATTTCCAGTGGCTGGAAAACGTGAAGCCTGCCACCCTCGAGCGAAACCTATGGAAGGAGACATGTCGTATCTGCTTGGCGCCACGATGAACCTGGATGCGGCTTGAACGTGCAGCAAGTACAAGTACAAGTAAGTAAGTAACCGCTTTCTATCTTTGAACATTCTTACTATTCTATTGATGTATACACTGAGAACTTTTCACCCTTACGATAGTTTTCAAGGACCGACAAGAATGCACGGACGCCGCTCAAGTGCAATGCTCTTCGGAATATTAACCCTATCTCTTCGCGGAGGAATTTCAGGGTTTGTGTATTTTCTCTTACACAGAAAAGAAAACTTCCCGGCACTCTCGCCAGCTTCCCATAGCCTATTCTCGTTGCCGAGACGGATACGAGAATCCGAACATTACCCCAACCGGGTTTCCGAATAAAAACGGAATTCCTTTTACCCTTACCACGAGCCTCAGGCTTTGCGATCAAAACTTTGTGTCTCTTTCGTTCAACACTCCTCTTGTGTTACCATTTCGGGTTCGGCTTAGGACAGACTGACCCATGTCCAATCACTCTTCACATGGTACCCTTTCCCACGTCAGCCCTCAAGGATCTCTCGTGTATTTGCTACTACCACCAAGATCTGCGCCACTGGCGGCTCCAGGCAGGCCCACGCCCAAACCCTTCAACGCAACCAGTGCGACCTCCTTACTCACCTTTGCGTCAGCAACGATCACCAGGGATCGACGAGCTCTGCGATTGTCGGTCTGGTATCAGTACAATGCTAAGGCGCCTCCTATTTTATGGCCTTCATAATGAGCGGTTTCTGACCTCCATGGCCACCGTCCTGCTGTCTCGAGCAAACAACTTCTTTTCGTGGGATTGGAAATATGCATTAGTTTGGGCTCTTTAACCGGACATTTGGTCCATCTCACAGTGCCAGTTCTACTTACCAAAAGTGGCTTACTCAATCGTCAAACGTCAGTAATTTAAGTGGCAAAACTTTAGCGATTATTGTTATTTATGCTTTTGGTTTAATGCTTTGCATACATATTAAACTCGAGAATGTTTTATCTGTTTCGATCCAAAATAGATCTGATTTCATTTCTTTGGGATAATCGAACGTTTAGCCTGGCCCAATATTAAGGATGTTTCAAGTGCTCTTTTTTTATTTTTATTTTAGTATTTTTATTTTAGCTCTCTTTTATATTTTAGTTATTCTTTTTATTTTTCTTCTGCCAAGTCTTCGTTTAAACTATTTTCTAATTTTCAGGAAACGCTTTTATTTTCAAGATGCCAGTTTTTAACCGAGAAAACGCATTATTTTTATACTCGCTCGGTCCAGATTTTGTTGATCTGACAGAGTGCGATATTGATGCCCTAAAAATGAACTCTTTGAATGTTGTGAGTGAAAAAGCCGTCAAAGCTGCATTGAACTGGGATGTTTTGCTAGATGGAAAACATTCTTGTCTTCATACTCTCCAGGTACATAGCTGTTTTTTTCTTTTTTTTTGAAAATTATGATGGTCATCTTATTGGATGTTCGAGATTCAGTGAAAGCACACGCTGCAGTAGTATTAGAATAATCAGTGTATAAAGGATAATATAAGCAAATTACGGAGTAAGACGGAACACCACATCTTAAGTACAGTTAGAAAATTTATCTTACTACAATATCATGAAAGATATAAGAAACAATAAACTGAAAAAGCCAAAGCAGAAATGAAAAATTAAATAAATGTGGCAAAGACTTATTTTTCCTGCCCTCTTGCTAAAAAAGGAGATTGAAAATAGCAAAAACATTGTTCAAGAAAAGGCTTCCGTCAACTTCCAGATGGTTATGTCGGAATTTGTCTCCTTGATGAGGTTATCCCATCAAATCTCTATTTTTCCCCAGACGAAATATCTCAACATATAAGCTTAGTGGTTAACTAGTTAAAACATCAGCAGCACATCTGGCTTTTTCGATGTGTCTGATTCCACAAAATATACTATTAAAAAGGCCAAGAAAATTTGGTTGTTGCATGATCCATAGCATAAAGTATATCTAATAGATATTTCCCTTCCTAATTTTTTGTCAGATATGCCTGTATGGGTGTGATAAGCACAACGGTAGTGTCTATGTAAAAATAAAAAGTAAAAATATGCATGGCAGTATGCAATTGTCAGACTTTACTTTTCAAAACGCCACATGAGAAAATTTTGTATTCTCGGCTGATCAAATATAAAATCTAGTATAGCCATCGCTTAGAACAAAGAGAATGGGAAAGTTATAAGAGTTGGAGCTTTGGCTATGGCTATGGCCAAATAAGACTTAAAAACTGCCAGTTTCATTGACTGTGTCTTGTTTGGCCACTTCATAACAAAAGTAAACATTTTATAGAAACTTAGATAATTTATGTAAATAATCTGCATTACTATAGGACTTAAGCAAAAAACTTCTCATTAAGTAATGATTAATTTATATTTTTCTTTAAAAAATTATTTTAAGTTAAAATCCAGTCTGCACAAAGTAGGCCTAGGTTTGCGCAGAAAAATTTTGGTAGGTTAAGTAGACTAGTGGATTTGAAGTTCTACTGGGGACAAAAATCTACTTTCTTTACCCTCTCCTACTTAAAAGAGTACATGAAAAGACAATTATGCAGCAGTTTTGGGGTAGGCTATAAAGGAACAAAATCACCTAGGCTATAAAGGAACATGGCGTTAGTGACTTTCTTTTTCGACACGGACTAATTTTCCACTCTTAAAAGTTTGCCTACGCTTTGGCATTGAAACCAACAGAAAGGTTTCTGAAACAGCTGTTTCACTCAATCTTTACCCCATTATGATCCAACTCGTGTCGATTTAGTTGGAAACAATTGTAACACTAAGGGTATTTAATAAAAATTAAAATAATCTACTTTCTAATATATTGTTTTAAATTGCCAAATCAAAGTGGAGGTGGGGGAGGGGTGTCAGTAAAAAGACTGGGAATATAATTCTTTTTATCCGACGCATTTTTAGATGACGTTCACTGCTTTTGAAATTTCAAATATAACACTATTTTGTTTAAGACATAATGAGAATTACCCTTATGTAATCTTAAATTATACTGTCATGAGTGTTAAACTGTAGATGACTTCGTTAGTATTTATAGGTGTATAGGTGGATGGTAAATATATGTAATGTAACCATGAGACATATGTAGCACTTTCTATATCCTTTTGCGAAGGCCCTATCCTTATATGGCTTACCAGATAAGTATATTAATGTAGCTAGTGCTATGGACAAAAACAATATTGCTGCAGTTAAGGTATGAAATGAGGTTAGTGGTTGGTTCGACGTGGAATCAGGATATAGATAGGGTTATATCCCATCTCCGTTCATACATATTATTTTGATGGGGATTTTCCTAACAAAAACGGCAATGACTATGGGAGAACATAGTATTAATTGGATTGGTAGAACTGTCCTAGACTTAGATTATCTTGATGGTTCGTGTGTCCCAGATAAAATTTTTAATAAAACATGAATTTTCGGAGGTGTTGAGGGATCAGTGTGCAGGAGAAAGTGTGAAAATTAATGCAAAGAAGACTAAGTTGCTTAGAGTAGGAATGAGCAAGGGTGAAAAGATGATGCTAGATAACGTGAAAATCGGTGAAGTAGATAGCTGGACTTACCTGGATAGTAATATCAGTAAAGAGTGTAGATGAAGTGAGCATGTGACGAGAAGAACAAGTCAGGCGAGGTTTTTTTTTTTTTGCAGATGAAAAAGCTTGGACAAATAGGCAGGTAAGTACGCGAATCAAGAATAGAATATTGGAAGCCATGGTAATAAGAGTAATTAAGTATGGCTCAGGAACGTGGGCTGTTTGAAAGACTGAGGGTGGTCTTTTAATGATTTCTATAGTAATTGTCTAAGGATAGTTTAAGATACTCGTGTGATTGACCGGATATCACTCAAAAAGCTGTGCAAAAAATGTGGTTTGATCCCACTTTCTAGGGATGTAGTGAAAGAAAGGTCAAAACGCCTAGGCCACATTTTATGGACGAATATTGATAGATTGAAAAAGATTGCTCTTTTTGGCCATGTATTGGCCATTTCCTTTGGCCTTTTTGGCCAAAGGAAAAGTAGATCTTCCCCCAATGAGGTTGGAAGAGATTACAGGAACTAATTTAATGAAAATTTGAACTTCATGAAGGGGGGGGAAGTTTGAAGCTTTACTCCAGGAGGAGTATTTGCCGTTGTTAGTCTGAGGTGGCTTGGTGCCGCAGTAAGTTGTTAGTAGTAATAACGATAGTTGTTATAGCAGTAGTAGTAGTAGTAGTAGTATATGTCTTTCTGTCGGCTTGTTAAGTAAGTCCAGGGTTAGCTGTTACAGTTGTGAAAGAAAGAAGAACGCTAATCATCAAGTTTTGAAATCTGTAGCTTCACTGACCCCAAGGATTTGCGATGAAGGGTTATCAACCTGTGCCCCTTGGTTCACAAAGACGTAACCCATTGATAGTTGAAAGACAATTAATAAGGTTTACATAAGGAACAGAACTGTTTTTAATTATCCTTTCAGATTAGTTCCATAAATTCTTCGTTTTATGCTGGCTCTGTTTAGTATCCTGTCTTTTATCTCTTGATATCTAGCCAGACATGTGTCTAGACATTTTAGACATGCATGCATGAACTTAAACGATGGACAGGGAAGAAGCACAGGAAGACGGAGAGTGAGGACTATTCACAGGGGAAGGAGGGAGGAATAAAGGACAAGAGAGGGATTAAGAGTGTCGGAGAGTGAAAAAAGTGGAAGATAAGGGAAAAGAGTGAGAGAGAGGGAGCGAGTGAGAGAGAAGGAGCGAGTGAGAGAAAGTGAGTTAGGGAGAGAAAGGAAGAGATAGAGAGAGAGAGAGAGAGATAATAAGAGCGAGTGATTGAAAGTGGTAGAAGAGTGAGAGAGAACGGGGAAGAATGAGAAAGAGCGGGAGAAAGTGAGAGAGAAGAAGAAAGAGAGTCAGAAAGAGGAACAGAGCATGAGTGAAAATGAGCAGGAGAGAGAGAAAGAGAGAAAAAGTGAGAGGGGGCGATTGAGAGTGAGAAGGTGAGTGTGAAAGGGAGTTGGAGAGATTGGGAGTGGGTGATAGTGTGAAAGAGTGGGAAAGGGAAGGAGAATCCTCACTTTGAAGTAGATTTAGATTCTCCAGGTTTTTTGTCGTTTTCTTGCTAGTCTGTGGAAAAGTAAATACCGTTTTTACAATTAAGGTCATAACAAGGTTTCAATATCAATAACAAAGTTTTGAACCTGATTTTTTTTTACGAACCCTTCTTAATCTTTTTTTATCTCACCATAAGCTCCTCTCCCCGGAAATAAAAGCATTTTTAATAAAAGCAGGAAATAAAAGCATTTAAGGAAATAAAAGCATTGGGTATTTGGGAAATACCCAAGCATTTTTGTTTTGCTTTATTTGAAAGGAATTGAAATAATATTTAAAATAATTAGCTAAAAATAAAGAAAAAATCGTTCGATTGTTTATATTAGTAGCAGCGGCAGTAATTGTAGTTAGTCCTTTCTAAATATTACTTCTCTAAGTCTAGGGTTATCTTTTACTATTGTTAAAATAAGAAGAACGCTAATCCATTAAGTTTTGAGATCCCTTCACAGACCCTAAGGATTTGGGAGAAAAGGTTATCAACCTATATGAACCATGGTTAATGAAAACATAACCCCATTGATAGTTGAAAGTTAGTCAGAAAGGCTTACTCAAGGAACAAAACTGTTTACTAAGTATTGTTTATTAGATTAATTCCACCTATTCTTCTTTGTATACAATCTCTGTTTAGTATAAAAATTAATGTCTCTTTATATCTAGCCAGGCATGTGTCTGGACATATTAGACATTGAAGTGTGAACCTAAAAGATGGGGAGGAAAGAAGCGGAAAGAGAGGGAGAATTAGGGCTAACTATGGAGGGAGGAAGGAAGGAATGGAGAGGAAGAGGTATTGAAAAAGAGTGAAAGACACTGATAAAATACTGAAAGAAAGTGAAAAAGTGAGAAAGAGTAAGAGAGAGCTAATGAATGAGAGTGAGAGAGGGAGTTAGAGAGAGTAAAATAGAGGAAGGTAAAGAGAGTGGAATTGAAAGATAGAGAGCGAGAAAGAGGAACAAGAGAGGGCGAGAAAGAGTGAGAGGGTATGGGACAGGGATTTAGATAGAGTGAGAGTGAGAGAGGGAGTCAGAGAGAGTAAAAAAGAGGAAGGTAAAGAGAGTGGAATAGAGAGATAGATAGGGAGGCAGAGGAACAAGAGAGAGCGAGAAAGAGTGAGAGAGTATGGGAGGAGGAGTGAGATAGAGTGGGAGGGAGAGTAGGAGTGAATAGAGAGTGAGTGTAGAGGGAGAGAGAGAGAGAAAGAACGAGAGAGAGAGTGGGGAAGAGTTAGAGAGTGTGAAGGAATGAGAGAGATTGTGAGGAAGAGTAGGAGAGAGTGAGTTTGAGATAAATTGGGAGATTTTGGGAAAGAGGGGAGAGAGTGAGGAAGAGAGAAAGAATCCCCTGTTTAAAGTAGATTAGTTTTTTTTTCAGATTTTTTGTTTTTGTGCTCTTCTTGTTAATGAAAAGGAATTGTTACTTTAAACATTAGGGTCATATAATATTTCATTAACATGGTTTTGATCGTGGTTTTCCCATGATTAATCATCCTTAATTGTATATGATTTTACCATAAGTTAAAAATAAGAAAAATTACCAAGATAATGAAAAGAAATCGGAAAGCAACTTAATTTTTGTTATGGTTTTAATTCGAAAAGTACCACTTTCTTCCAAAAAGTCATATCAGAAATTGTTGTTTTATATTATTTGAAAATAATTCTGATAACAATTGAAATATTTAAATAATAAAAAATTAATCAAATATCGAAATATCTTAGACTATATAATAACTCATGCTTGCTATTTATCATAGGAACAACTTTTTCTGTCTTATCGAAGCGACGCAGTCAACGCAGCACTTGTCTATCCTACGGTTATTACACCTATTTCAGGTACGGTTTTATTTTGAGTTTTCCCTTTCTCACAGTTTTTTCCCACTTGTTTATCTTTTCATTTCCTCAACTATTTTCATTTTCGGACACTTCTTCAAAAAAAAAAAAAAAAAAAAAAAAAAAAAAAAAAAAAAAAAAAAAAACTGTTTAAGATGTACACAAACCTTGTATTGTAGTTTCATCTTAGTCATATAAATTTGTTAGAGCTTGCCGTTGCTTTACCAGAAGTTATACTTATTTACTACGGTCGGCTATTTTACGCATATGCGTAAGAAATAAATTAATTAATAATTGATTTGTAATAAATTTTATATTGTGAATTTTAGCCTGCTCTGGGAGCAGGCTAAAATTATTTTTCTGCTTTTGATGTGTTGGGTGTTCTGTGTTATTTGAGTAAGGAAAAATAAAAAAAGAAAAAGGAATACAACCTACACTTCAATATTCGTGTGTCTCATAATTTTGTCTTTTACAACTATGGTTCTAAAAAATTCCAATTTTTCAAGAAAAGACAACATAAAGACTAAAGGTGAAATGATAATAATAATAATAAAAGATCTATCCTAACATTTTGGGACTAAACAGTACAATAGAAAATTAGAGAAAAATAAAATAATTGAAGGGAAAAGCGTTTCACCAACCTTTACTGCTTACTTAATCAAAAGTAGAATTTTGGAAATAGATGTAATTAATTGTTGAAACGTGTTCTATGTTATCAGACACCAGAAAAATATGGGTCGAAGCTTTGTATTGCACTTTTCTCATAGGAAAGTCACTGTAATCTGCGGAATATGTTTATGTAACAACAACGACAGAATAGCTTTGAAACTCTTTGGGCTACTAGTGTGTTTTATTTTCCTTTTTTTCAAATAAAGATTGGGATTTAATTCAATTTTGAAATAGAATGAAATGAATTAAATGGTATGCCCAATTCAAATCAATATCAATGAGGTATATTTTGAAGTGGATACCAAGTTCTAATTTAGTTAAGGTAAATTCGCAGCATCATTATCTCCATCCCATAAAATCCCAAGGTTCTTGATCTATCACCTCTTTGATTGGTTTAGCTGAAGCCTGAATCCGTCTTATAATTATATTAAAATATATCCTTTATATAGAACTAGAAAATGTCTCTCGATGCAAGGGAAGTACCAATGAAAGTGCCTGACTAGGGATGCATGCACCATTGAGTATGGGAGAAAGGATTCATGGGGTGGATTGTTTCAACTGAAATATATTCAAGTGTATTTAACTAAAATGACTGATTTAAAAAAAAACGAGTACAAGATAGTCATTTTTATAATTACTGATTGACTGATTTAAAATGACTGATAAAAAAAAAACGAGCACAAGATAGTCATTTTTATAATTACTGATTGACTGATTTAAAATGACTGATTAAAAAAAAAATGAGCACAAGATAGTCGTTTTTATAATTACTGATTGACTGATTAAAAAAAAAAAAAAAAAAAAAAAAAAAAAAAAAAAAAAAAAAAAAAAAACGAGCACAAGATAGTCATTTTTATAATTACATATGGAAGAAAAGTCTATATATTATACCCTTATACCCGTATAGAAACATTTCTCTCTAGTAAGTATTTTAATCGGAAGGGCGAGCTCTGTGGAGGTATAGATTAAAAATCTATGCCAATTTTTTCTTTGAGCTCGTGAAAGTCCAGAAACAGGCTAATGCATGAATCGTGATAACTATGAATCGCACTAACCCGTGAGAAAAGGCCATACTGCCACCGCTTGGCGAACCTATGTGTTGTCATTCCTTTTAGCTTTGTATATAGCAATTACTTGTTCTAACACTAAAACTAAAAACGCAAATGTGACTGATGTTCGTGTTTACGCATGAAATGACTTTTCTTGAAAGATAAATTTTGAATGATAAATAAACTCCCTGTATTCCCTTTTGTTCACCCTTTTATATTTTTTTTACTTACATAAGCTCTTTTTTTTTACAAAATACAAAAGGACGAAAATTTTAATATGTTTCTATTGAAAAGCAATGTTATTTTCTAATTTCATGTAATGCCTTAAACTAACACAACTCCTGACACATTTTGATGGTCTAAAGTGGCTGTAGTGGATGGAGCCTGGTGGATTTTCGACCTATCCAGAGCTGGGACGATTTTGATTACAAAAATAAATCCTTGTATAAAGGTATTATTTAATAAAAAAATACAAAAGGATGAACATCTCAGTTTTCATATGTTATTATTTAAATTTGACATTGTATCCAAGTTACCTGTAATCTCATGATTTACCACAACGCCAGTTTTAACGTTAAACCTTTAATAAAAATAGTTTTAACATATTTTTATGGTCCTGAGTGTCTCTAGTAGCTAGGTCTGCTGGATATAGGCCTAGGTTGATTTTGGGCCTACCCGAAAAACTGGGAGGACATCGGTTTAAAGTTCTAATTAACCTGAATTAATCTCCTAAAAAGTAATTGGGCTATATTGAATGTGCTATTGTTGTACGTACTTTCCTTAACCCTTTCAAGACTGGCCTAAATAAAATAAGTATGAAAAAATAAAAACTATAAAATTAGCTTCAGAGAGGTAACTATGCCACAATCAAACTTCAAAAATTTATGTTCAAAATGAAGTAAAAAAAATATATATATATATATATATATATCCGAGTAAAACATAAACAAACTTACTATGAAAACAGCAATGACGAATCTGTTGCTAGATAAAGATTGTATTTTAAAGTCAGACTACAAAAGTAAAACGAGTGAAAAAGAACAGGTCTTCAGCTTCACTTTCGTCAACTAAAACCTCCATTTATTTTATAGCTCTAGAGATGCTGAAAGATAATAAAATTTGAACACATCAACACGGGTAACAATTGATCCATTTTGTCGAGGAAATGAAAATAGATGTAACCCTACCAATAGAATCGAGGAAATTGCAACAAATTGTCTTGTCTCTTTTCAACACACAGACAAAAAAAGACAAAGAAAAGTGTTAAATTTAGTTAATTTCTTTTTTTTTTAGTTCGACGTACACAATTTTCTTTTTATGATCGGGCGCCCAAAAACTAACTTCTAAAACTTCTTAAACTAGCTTCTTGTGGGTCCGAAGGATTCAACTAGCTTATTCTTTTTTATTTATTGGACGTATATAAAAGTTTTTGTTTGTAATTGGATGCACAAAAATAGCTTCTTAAACTAGCTTATTGTGCCTTCGTAGGATTGAACTAGCTTCTTCTTTTTTATTATTAGGCGTAAACAAAATTTGTTTTTTTTTCTAATTGGGTATGCAAAGACTAGGTTTCTTAAGTTTCTCAAACTAGCTTATTAAATTACCTTCTTGTGCGCCCGATGGATTAAACTAGCTTATTTTTATTTTAATTGGGTGTACACAATTTTTTTTTTTTTTTTTTTTTTTTTATAATCGAGCATACAAAGACTAGCTTCTTAAACTTCGAAAACTAATTTCCTGTGCCTCCCACCAATTTCTTTGTATTACCATCACTTAAAATCACTAAAAAAACACCTTCAAAGTAATTACCTATTGGGGTTTACAAAATAACTTGTTCGGGGGGGGGGGAGGAAGGGGGAGGTTTACAAAAAACACTTAAAAAGACACATCATAAATTTTCTTTTATTCATTTTTGTTACGGTTTTTGCGAGTCGGACAAACATTTCGGAGGGAAGGGGGGTTCAAAATCCCTAACCTCCGGATATGGCCTTGCGTAAACCTTATTTCTGGAACCTCTCAGGCATAATTACCTAAATCTTATTTAAATCTTAAAAGTAATTACCTAAATATTAATAGTAAATACTCAAATCTTAATTCGGGAACCTCTGAAGCGTAATTTCTTAAACCTTATTTTGACATTAAAAGTTAACACTAACAATGTTAACATAAGCTTATTTTGGAAACTCCTAAACATTAGTTATTGTATTACTAATCATACCGGCAAACTAAAATGCCGTTTCTTAAGATTTCTTATAATCTAATAATTGTCAATAATCATGACCATCAAATAAGATCACTGAAAAACACTGTCAAAGCATCCTAAACCTTATTTTGGAGACCTTTCAAGCGTAATTAGTTAAACCTTATTTAGAGTTAAAAAGTAATTACCTAAACTGTATTTCGTAAACCTCTTAAACATTAATTGTTTACCTTATTTTGCTTTATCATCACTTAAGATTACTAAAAAATACCATCAATGTAATTACCTGAATCTTATTTCGGAACCTCTCAAGCGTAATTATCTAATCCTTATTCAAACCTTAAAAGCAATTAATTAAAGCCTATTTCGAAAATCTCTCAAACATTGGTTGTTCATGATATTTTGTATTGTCATTACTAAGATCACTAAAAAAACCGCCACTTTAATTACCTAAACTTTATTTCGGAAACCTCTCCAGCATAATTACCTAAACCTTATTTGAATTTTTAAAGTTATTACCTAAACCTTAAAAGTTAATACTCAAGCCTTATTTCGAAAACCTCTCAAGCATAACTGCCTAAACCTTATTTAGTCTTAAAAGTAATTACCTGAAGCTTATTTCGCAAACCAAAAAACATTAATTGTTTCATTACCATCAAATATTTGTCAAAGTAGAACACCGTCTCTTAAGGTCACTTATCATCTAATCATTATCAGCAATTATTTGTATCACTTAAGATCACAAAAAAATACAGCAAGTAATTAACCAAACCTCATTTTTCTGAAACCTCTCAGGCATAATTGCCAAAATCTTATTTAAATCTCAAAAATAATTACCTAAGCCTTAAAAGCAGTTACTCAAACCTTATTTCGGAAACCTCTGAAGAGTAATTGCCTAAACCTTATTTTTATCATTAAAAGTAATTACCTTAACTTTATTTCGGAAACTTTTCAGGCGTAATTACCTAATCCTTATTCAAACCTTAAAAGTAACTAACTAAAAGCTTATTTCGGAAGTCTCTCAAGCGTATTCACGATATTTTGTGTTGCCATCACTTAAGATCACCTAAGAATCACCGTCAGAGTAGTTCCCTAAACCTTGCTTTGGAAACCCCTTAGGTGTAATTACCCAAACCTTGTTTAAATCTTAAAAGTAATTACCTAAATTTATTTTGGAAACACCTCAAGCGTAAATGTTTTTTTTTACGCTTTTTTTTCTTGTTAAATTGTTGTTTTTTTTTCACACATATGAAAACCAATGCGAACATATATTAAAATAACTTATCACATTCAACACAAAGGTAAAAGGAACTGCCTTAGACGAACAGATGGATCTTAAAACGAACAAAAACCTTATTTCAGATACCTCTCGGTTGTTACTATCTAAACCTTAGGGGTTGAGAAGAAGGGGAGAGAAAAAATTACCTTAAAAGTAATTGTCTGAAGCCTATTTCAGAAACCTTTCAAACATTATTTATTCATGATATTTGCATTGTCGTCAAAGTAAAATACCCGCTCTTAAGATTACTTATCATCTAATCATTATCACCAATCGCTACTATCACTTAAGATCACTGAAAATACCGTCAAAGCAATTACGTAAACCTTGTTTCGGAAACCTATAAGGCATAATTACCTAAGTCTTATTTAAACATAAAAGTAATTACCTATATTTTAAAAGTAAATACTCTAACCTTATTTCGGAACCATCTCAAGCGTAATTACCTACATCTTATTTTAACCTACAAAGTAATTATCCTAAGCTTATTTCGGAAAACCCTCTTAACATTAGTTCTTGCAATTACCATCAAATACCGTCAAAGTAGAATACCATTTCTTAAGATCAGTTATCATCTAATTATTGTCACTAATCATTACTATCGCTTAAGATTGCTATAGAATGCCGTCAAAGTAATTACTTAAACCTTATTTCAGAAACCTCTCAAGCATAGTTACCTAAACATTATTTAAATCTTAAAAGCTATTACCTAAACCTTAAAAGTAGTTACTCAAGCCATATTTCGGAAACCTCTAAAGCGTAATTAGCTTAACATTATTTGGAACCTTAAAAGTAATTACCTTTAGCAAACATTTTATTTTCAGAAACAGCTTATTTCAGAAACATCTCAAACATTAATTGTTCAGGATATTTTGCATTACCATCACTCAACATCATTAAAAAATACCTTCAGAGTTATTATATAAACTTTATTTCGGTAACCTCTCAAGTGTTGTGTTATTTTTTTTTATGTTGCTACTCAGAAGCTATAGTAGTAAAGTATTTATTTGATATTGTGACCTCTATTTAATATTGAGCTTTCATTTCTAATTCTTCGAATGATATGAAATGGTCGAAAAAGGCCCCGATATTGTCACTTTATTGTTATTTTCAATCAGTTTTATTTTTCTTCGAGTTGTTTTGATATATAATGAAGACTCAACATTAAATTACACATAAGGAGTATTTTCCTGTCCATTGCTTTGCAATTTTCCTTGTTATTTCTTCACATACGGTGTTTTCCTATTATATATAATAACTTTGATGCATAATTACGGTGTTACAGTATATCTCTATATGGTGTTTTGCTACAACATTGAGGCGTCCTTCTCTCTCTAAGCTACAATCGATGCTTGAATTTTCCAAAAAAGGAAGAAAAAGAATGAAACTTGTAACTTTAAGTTTTTAGATCTCATGGCTGGAGGTCTATTTTTTCTTTTAAATGATATTTTCCGGTAAAAGGATAATTTTTGCATTTTACTGGGGGGTTTTCTGTATCCCTGTTAAATACTTTCGTAGAGTCAATGATGAATGGACAAAGGACTTTACTTTGTCAGTCAGGATAGTGACTGACTGTTGTGACTGAGAAAGGGATTCATATCGAATGTGTGTGTTTCATGTATCACTGAGCTTCGCTTGTATGTGCCTAGAATTGGACCTGGGCATATTTTGTTTCAGATTTGTATTTAATTAGTGTTTGAGTCATTTAAAATCTAAAATGAAACTCAAAGAATGCTCTGTTTTTCAAAACACCACCTCCTTTTATTATATAAGAACCAAGTTGTCTGTTCGGAATTTTGGTAACTTTAACACGTATGTGAAGAAATACTGATTTTCTGTCTCTTCTAACCTTTGCATGAAATCTATGCTTTGTCTAACCTGCTTATGCCTGCTTCAACCCCTTAGGTAGCCACTCGGCATTTTTTAGTCGACCTATCGAGAGTTTTGCTGTCTTTTCGACAGATAAGCGATCGTCCCAGCAGCCACCGATAGAGGTCCCTGTTTCCCTAAGTGCTGAGTTGCGACCCCTGGCTTGCACTCATGTCACATCGTCCGTTCGACGTCTGGGAGGGTTGTCGGTCCTTCTGTTCCTATTCGCGAGGGTAAGTCTTTTATTTTCACTCAGTTAAGCTGAAGGTCTTTCTTATTTAGATTTCGTGCTGTAGTTATTCCTTTCACTATTTGTACCCAGTTCAGTCTAATATACTGTTGATGGGTCAATGATTTTTTTGGTAGATTTAGTTGGAATTGACTTGCAAATTTTCTGAAGGATTTTTTTTTCTGAAGGTTTAAGTTACACATTCTGGGAATTGCAAAAATAAAATTTTTGTTTTATATATTAAACTGAATTCCTGTTTCGTGTTGTAAAGAAAGTCCAATTTTTTTCCCACTCTTCAAAACCCGCACAAAAAGCAAGGTTCCTCTAGAGATTGGTCTGACGGGGCTACTCCGTGAAAAAATTGATAAAACACTTGCCTACAGTCATACATGTTTTATGTTTTAATTCCCCGCCCAGCTAGGAACAATCTTGTTACACGAGATATATCTTGACATATGTCTCTTCGGGATATTTTCCTAAGACCCTGTTTTATGTTTATCTTTGAAAGTCGTCATGAATGACTGTCTAACAGGCTGTTCAGATTTATTAGGGGCTATTTTTTTGCTTTTTAATCGTGCAACTGTCTACCACAGCAACTTTTTCAATTCACTACATTCTTGTGTCACAAGGAGAACCATAAGCACTAGATATGTATTTTTTGGCTTTAGTCCAAAGCAGAAATGGTCTACA
Organism: Artemia sp. Qi Xiang Cuo; assembly: GCF_049724085.1. Taxonomy (NCBI): domain Eukaryota; kingdom Metazoa; phylum Arthropoda; class Branchiopoda; order Anostraca; family Artemiidae; genus Artemia; species Artemia sp. Qi Xiang Cuo. The sequence continues at coordinate 79,123,938 of NC_142800.1, forward strand.
CTGAATCTAATTGTCTCATTGTTGCTGCTCACTTAGTGCACAAAAACATGCATGACAAGCATAGTTTTATTTAGTATTTTAAACTTAATTCTGCTTCTCATATTTTGTTGGTTATATTATGTGAACAAATCTTTCAACCCAAGAGAAACGTAGAATTTTCGTACTTAAAATCTTCAAGCACAATTATTTTTCATGTCAAGGTTCACTTGAGTTTTTTGTTTTCTGCCTTATGAATATTTCTTAGGCAGACGAACCTATTATTCTTCTTTTTTATTCTGAAAATAAAATGTAGAACAAGATAAAGAAATCGAGAAGACTTGTCTGTTTCATTCACATAATTATATTGAGGAGGAGATCAATACTAAAGTTTTCCAAGGCTTGTTCTCTCTTTTTGTACTTTTCTAAGTAGCGATATTTCGACATGGCCAAACCACAACACTTTGTGCAAGCGTCGGAAATATTTCAGAAGTCTAAAACACTTTAAAATGGTCTGATTTTTGTTTTCTTAGTAATATTGAGCCATATCCACTTGGCTCTGTTTCAGTTTTCTGGTCTCAGCATTTACCGGCAACTTATTACACTTACCTATGTACAGTTAGTTTTAAAATCGTTTACTGCTCTGGCAATATTAATTTATCGTGACTGGGTTCTTTAAAGCTATTCGTTGGAAGAACGGTAATACTCAGTTAGGACTACGTATCGCAGGGAAGGGGGTTTTTTACTTAAATTTTAAGCGTTTTCGACATTGTCTAAATTTCACGTATCTTTTGTCTAATTTATCTGTAAGTTCCTTTATTTTATTTAATCGTGTGCGTCTTAAATGGAGGATATATAAACTGACTTAATATAAACTGACCTAAAACGTAAAGGCGTTTTTAGCATTATTGGACATTATTAAAAGTATTCTACATCAATAAAAATGATTTAAAAAAGATTTAGATGATCTGTATGCTCACTGTATGCTCACTTACATTCATAAATATCTTTACAGGATTATAGAGTTTTCTGACATCAAAACAGCGTACCGTAGCCTCTGTAGCTCGCTTTTTTTTGGTATTCTGATTAAGAATAGTGTGGAATTCTTAAGTTACGAAAATTGGGCTTTTGCATGATAAGCTATTTTTAATATTATCATTTTAGTAACGTTTGTTTGCAACGTTTAACGTTATTTTTTAACGTGCGTTATTTTGAAGTTGGAAAAGCCCCTAATGTTTTAATTGAAAGAATGAGGAGAGGACCTAATTAAAAGTCCGAGAATTGTCCAGGAAAAAGAATCGTCCTTAAGCCTCTTTCACAGGTATGCTTAGCTAGTTATCTGTTTCGAGCCATCATCACCTTGGATACTAATCAGAGCTGCATATAACAGAGTCAACAAAATATGATATTAGTTAATAGTTATAACTACACATGGATGGCTCGCTAAGCGTGCCTTCGATTTGGGCTTCCCGTCGAAATATCCTGCTTTTGTCGAAACAAGGTCATAGTCTACTGAAAACAAACTTATTTAAGCCCACTTATTTAAGCCATGTATTTAAGCCCACAGACCACCCATTGAGATCAACTTTGTGCGGCCATGTCTTTGAGAAGGCTGGTCAGTGTTTTGATTTCTTTTATTACCAAAGGCCTATTTCTTTTCTTTAGGAAAACACCTATTCGTTTTTCTTTAACAAATTTCTATTTTGGGTGGGGGGTCAAAATATCCCTAAAGAGATTTTATTGTGTTTGCTTCGTGATATCAAAAAAGAGTTGATTCTACTTTAAATGCTGTGTAGCGCCAATTAAAGGGTGCTGGTCTGTCCGGTAAATGTGCTTTATAATTAACATATTTGCTTATTAACTTATAGTTTTTTTTCACCAATAGCCTTTAACGTTATTAGAAATGTGCGGAACTTCTGATACTGTTTAGCAAAGGTGCCGCACTTAGGTGTCACAAGAGGATGCAACCTTAAAACTAGGAATTTCACAGAAGCTCATCAATGCTTCCCCAAACGCCTCTAATTTTAATGATACGGTCTCTCACAGCCTAATAGTATTTCACTATAACGAATGAGCCACAATACTTTGTGGCTCATACATACTGGGACAATACGTGCCATTATTGTCAATAAAGTATTGTATATGGGACAATACTTTGTCCCACAATACTTCAAATAAAACATATTACTGTATTATTGCAGTAAATACAACTCATTTCAAGCACTTAACTTAAGGAGGGACGCCAGTCCAGAGCCGTTTTGGCCGATTCGAGCCCTTTTCCTGGTCGACAAAAAGGCTCAAACACAAAGGTATCAGATTTCACACAGACTTGAGTAAACAAACGCGAAGAGGGCGACTTCCAGGGGTTCCTTACGCTTTTGAACAAAAGGAAGCCGCTTTTGAACAACTGACCGCTTTTGAACAAAAGGAACCGTTAACCCCCTCAGCATAATTTATGCGCCCACATCCGTTTGATTCCAAGTATTTTAGGCTCTTTGTCGGGTGATAAGTAATTTGAAACGTTGGTATGTAAAGTATTTGAAGGGACTGCAGTCAGCAAGTGTTTTTTATAAAAATATGCTGCAACTGCTTCAATAGAATATTTTTCGCTGCATTTTTAAGTACCAATTACGACAATATTGACTGCAGCGATCTTGCAGGCAAACCCAAAATAGGTTTTTGAGTTTTTTGGGATTTCAGGAAAAATAGGTGTCGGCTTTAGCATCTGCTAAATCAAAATGTTCACCTGATTCTATTCTATTAGAAAAGACTGAGACCGCCTAACTGCCTCAACTATTAATGTCAGACAAACTCAAAACGCTTACTATGGGAGAGATAGGAAGGTCGCTTCAAGTATGGTCGCCCCTTAAATACTGTGACGAATGAACAAATAAACGGTAAGACACCTAGGCTTCACGAGTGTGTGCAAGCTTCAAATTTGGATTCCATTGAAGCTCATTTTAATTTTTTTAAACGTGTTGAGTTGAGTGATGCTGTCTTGAATACAGATGCGGTTTTAGGGGTAGATAGGGGGCACTTGCCCCGGGTGCAGAAATTTTGGGGGCGCAAAATTTCAAATAAATAAAATAATGGTTAAAATCATTTTGTAATTTTAGAATTTTTTTTTAGCAAAATAAAATAGAGGGCGCAGTTGACTGTAAATATAAGCAAATTAAATCCAAACTTTATTTTTTCCCATGTGTTTATCGCCATTCTTTGAAAATAAAAGTAAGTAGACTGAATTTAATGAATATCAATGTTTTTTGTGATGTTTTGTATTCAAACCTGTTCGTATTTTACAGGATCTCGAGATAATTAATAATTTTGCAGAGGCTAAAGTAAGAGAAGTTAGATTTAAATAAATGCAAAATTTTGTTAAGAAATGGGAATTTTGCTAATACACGAAAATTTTGTAAAAATTTGGCCTGAAAATTTTTGGGAGACAAGTACGGGGGGGGGGGGTGCTAGTCAAGATTTTGGACCGGGTGCAAGAATGGCCGGAACCGCCACTGCTTGAATAGCCTTATAATGTTCTAATATGTCCCCCTATGCCATACTCCCCCTCCCCTAACATCTACGTTCAGTGCAGTTCACGATACTCACTTGAACATAATTACGAATTGCAAAGAAATTAGTGTACTTGACATACGAACTGAATTGATAGTAATTATTTAGCAAGCTGATGGACCGCTTAATAATTGCGTGGTTAAAAACTAGAAATCTGATTTTTAAAGGTCATTCTGCGAGAAGGAACGGGGATCTTGAAGAATTTTTTCCCCCAATTGGGGAATTGATGGTGCCAGCTATGGCACCATCTGAATATTCTTCTAATCCTCCACTGTTGAATTCCTGCTACTTCCCTTTTGAAGTTGGAGTAATTTTTGTATCTGCAGGGAAATCGTTCTGGTTAAAAACTAGTGAAAAAAAGAATGAAGTACAATAATATGGTTAAGGTAGAGTTCTGTTCTTCTGATAAAAGGGGATTGTGCCTCACCAACAATGTCACTACCATTTGTCTATAGAAGAATTGCTTACGACTGAAATCGTTTGAAGGCTGAAAGGGGAAAAAATGTATGTAGGGACCAACAACTTGTCAGTGAGAATTTAAAAACATGAGGCTAACTGAAAAAGAAAGTGAAAATACAAAAATAAAGGTAAAGCTTCATAGTTTTGTAACAAGTGAACATAATTTTTTCTATAAGGTTAGACACGGTATTCAAATCTTCGTTGAAGTTGGTGGTCCAAAATGGGCTTCGAGACTAATTGAGTGTGTTTTTTTTCAGTGTCTTCAGGGCGCCAATTGGAGGGGGGAGCGGAGGGATTTTGAAAAATACCTTTTTGTTTTGGTGTTTCATCTTAAAAAGTCTTAGAAACAGAAATGCCTCTCTCCTAGATTTTGAAAAACATGTCTTTCTTGTATCTTCATTACAAGTAATTGAAAAAAAATCCTTGTCCCTCCCCTACCTTTTCGTAAATTTGCACTGCTGACACTATTGTAGGCATGTTGCTTTTTCTGAAAATAAACAGAAATTGAAATTGATTTTTTTTTCTACGATTCAAACAATTACTCTATTAAATTATAACTAACTCTATGAGATGAGATATGAGATATACATTTATTAAAAAAGAAAACAAACACTATTCGCCTTTCGCCTGCCAAGAAAGACAATAAGCTTGAAAGGGCAAGCGAGGTTATCACTCTCAGCTAATTAAAATAACATTCATACCATGCTACTCAACACACAAGAAAATTATCGGATGAAGGAATAAAGGAAAAAAAGAGAGAAAGAGGAAAAGACAAGAAGTAGATAGAAAAAAAAAGAAAAAAGAAAAAAAAAAGAAAAAAAAACTAAATCGGGGAAATACCTTAAATAGAATGACAACCTGGAGTGGGCATAACACCAAATTCACTCACGAGATAAAAGAAACTTCTTTGCCCATGACTTGAAAGCCGGAAGACTAGGCGCATTTTTCACACACTCGGGCAATATATTCCAAACATGGGGACCATAATGGCGAATCACAAAAGATGCCCGAGTGGTGCTTCTAAACTCATGAGTTAAGTCATCAGCTTTTCTTGTATTATGATCATGAAGGTCTCTATTAAAAGTAAAAATATTTTCAAAAGCAGGGGTGACCAGCTGATTCAAATATTTATACGAGAAAATCGCGACTTGGTAATCTCGAATTTGGGATACATCCATTAACTTATTCTTTTTAAAATGCTCATAAGCAGGAACCTCATCAGAGAACTTTAACTCTTGGTTAAAGTGTAAAGGAACAGCTTAAATCCTTCCTGAAAGACAGTTTGGAATTTTGAATATAACTTTCAGGGATTGGATCGACAACCCAAATCAAGGTGAAGGAAGGCTTATCTCAATTCCTACATCAACTCTGTTGATGTAGGAAAAGCCAACCATTTGCATTTTTTCCGTTAAGTTTCGTGAAAAGAAACCAAAAGCAAGCCACTTTTCTTGTTCGTACAACCACTTGCCTCTCTGGTATAGGAACCGCAAAGCTATCTTAGATGGAATAAATATATTAACATCAAATAAAAATTTAAGACCTTAAAAAATAAGTAGCGAACTAGGCTTACTTACTTCCCATTTTGAAGTTGTTTGACGTTCTGTTACAAGATAAGCTTTGTTTGTGGTAAGGGCCTTTCAACCGCCTCGCACTTTCTTATGTGTATTTGTTTTTTTCTTCTTTACTTTTGTAATAGCAAAACTTTTTTTGGTACGTTTTCTTCTTATTTTCCTTTTGTGTTTTTGTTACTGCACTTCTTTTGTTACATAAGGAGTTAGAAATAAGTCACTATTATTAAATCATTATTCAGATTAAGAACATTGTTCTATGTTTGTTATTTTTCTATCGTGGTAAATTTATATTTTCAAGTTGCTTCTTACAGGTGGTAGAAAAGGGTGATGATGAAGTCCTCCACGCGTCAGTTCTTAGTTTGCTACTAAATTATATGAGAAGTAGTTCCTGTCTTCAGTTGGAATTTGTGTGCTTAGATGGTAGAATCATGCTACAACACCTTTTGATGTCCGATAAATTCAAATCTGGTTTTCATACACTAAAGGTATGGTATTACGGACAATAAAACAAGCTAAACGTAAGAAAAATTACGCTGTCTAACATTTTTCAATTTTCTTAGGGGGTTGTCTAATCAAGGGGGTTGTCTCTTCTGTATTTGAAAGTGTGATTTATACAGTTAAAGTTTTTTTCTCTTGACTTCTATTCTACTGATAATATTTTATCATCAAATGGCTTCGTCCCCTGTGTACAGATATGATGCGAATGATACCGCACGTATTATAGACTTGTAAAGGGGGTGGGGTGGGGGATTGCTTACTGGCCGGAAGTTTTACTTTCACTTCTGTTACCCCTTTTTTTGTTTTTCTTTGGAACTATTGAGCTGACCGCAGGGACTTTCCTGAGAAAAACACACACAGAGTCAGGCTACCCCCTAACCTGGCAATTTTTCCTGCTGAGCTTATGGGAATCATGTTTGCTCTTCAAGCCATATCGAGTCAAACATACATCAGATATTAGAAATATACTGTCTGCACTGATTCTGTCTCAACTCTGGATTACCTTTCACACTAGCAGCACCAAGCATGATATGTTACTTTCCAGATTGAAAACTTTCTTACTCAATTTTCAAGAAAGGGTATATTAATTTTATTTATATGGACTCCCACATACTTTAGGATAGCAGGAAATGAACAAGTGCACCTGGTTACAAAACAAGCCTGCCAACTGGAGCTGATCAATTTTACCCCTATTACTGGTCCTGAATTCCTGTCTTTAATCAATTCGTAAATTTTAGAGGAAGAAGAGGCTTGGTTCCATTCTTCTCATACCTGGCTCTTATACCTCTATGGTTATAAGCAGCCTTCAAAAGAAATGTACCTCCCTTCCCCTCCCGTATCCTTTCAATCTGCCTATTTCGTCTTAGATGTGGCCATAAAAAAGCAAAATCAACCCTTTTCCAATAGGAAGTGCCCCAACCCCCCAATTGTGACACATTTGGACTGTATGAAGACATAAGCCACCCCATCTTTAACTGCAGAAAATATGACAAGGGGAGAGAAATATTGAGGAATTACGGCGGGAAGTCGTTTAAGACATTCACAATTCATGCGTGCCTGGGTCATCACACCTCACCATCTTGGGCTAAAAGACTAAGCATAAGCTTATTAGGTAGATTTTTTCAGACTACTGGTTTGGTTCATTCCCTATAAAACTTTTTTTCTTAACTCCATATATATTTTTATTTTAGAGTTTTTTTTTTATTCACTTGTATTTTGTTCACTCCCGATACATTTTTGTTTTATAGTTATTTTATTTACTTGTACTTTATCTGTTTGTATTTTTAAATCTAGAATCACGTGACAGGTTATAAAGCACAAATGTATTATTTATTATAAATGTGTTGTATATGTATTATAATTGCATTATGACAAAGCGTAAATATATTATTTTGATTTTTGTTTTACAACGCAGGCAATTGCTACAGATGAATAACCCCCTACCAATAACAAGATAAATGATACATTGACGAATTCAATGAATATTGACTGAAGTGACACCCAAGCAAGCTAGTGATTGTATAAGGCACAGAGAAAATCAAATGATACGAATGCATATGATCTTTTGGTCGAACGCTTCAAACCCCAAACAACATCAACTACATACTTACATAAATAAAGTTCTTGTGCACTTCAAATGAATTATCTAAATTGGTTAAACACTAAGAGGTTGAAATACTTAGAAAACGTTAAAAAGTCTAATCTCACTTGACCAAATTACAGAAAAACAATCTGACGTCTCTATCGAGACTTAGTCTCGAGACTTAGTCATATATCGAGACTTAGCCTGACGTCAAATCAATAGTGCTATTCCATTATTAAGGCTAAAGTGATGGACAAAACCGTTAGAGTGGGAAAAGGATATAAATAAGATTGAAAATTAATGAAAAGCTGAAAAAATAAAAGTCTAAAAAGAAGATAGAAAGAAAGAGGGCTAGAGTGAAATTCTGATAACTATTTGTCTTTTAGGTTTTTCTCGATTTGTGCTCTGAAACACCATTATTTTTACACAACCCCCTCCAGAATGAATTTAAATTAATTAAGAAAAACGGAACTGTTCTGACCAATTTCAATTTGTTGGCATTCACTCTCACGTTGTGGGAGCTTTGGATTGGAAAAGGCGAAACTTCGGCGAGTCCTGATTCCCCGCTGGCCTTTTTATTATCTGCTCTGCTTCAGTCTGTCAAAGAGGAGACAAAATACTCAGAGTTTAATTGCTATATGCTGAACAAGATTAGAATATTGGAGCTGCTTTTAACATTAATCAAGGTAATCCTCATTTTGCCCTAAAACCCATGTTTGATTTTTTTTTTCTGTAAAAATGTAAGAAAGAAAATATAAAATAATTTGTGACTAAGGACGTGAACTGGAAAAAGCCATCTCTTGGAAAATATTTTCAACATTTCAATAAATCTTCCAGTATTTTCTCTTTATTTTGGTCTGATAGAAATACTTGTTATGTAATAACGGTTGTGGTATATTTTGAACCTGGTTTAAATCATACAATAATTTATCCGTTTTAAAAAGAAAAAAATGAGTTTCATTCAGATGTCATGAAGAAAGCGATCGAAAATGAAAAATGAATCAATAATTTTTGGCTACCTGATAAACGTATGTTTCACATCTAATATGACTAAGAAAAAAAAGAGAGGTTACAAATCTTAGAGTAAGAAAAGTCGAAACAAAAATAAAGGAGACAAACTTTTTTTTATTTTTCTCTACTCATTGGAACCTCAATATAAAATAAAAATATCGTTAATATAAAAATTAACTCAATGATAGTGGTATATTTTGAACCTATTTTTAGATACAAAGCGAAATTCAAAAACTTGTCCGTTCTGTTTATACTGTCATGTGTATGGGCATTCTTTCACACTGCGATTTGGTGATATTAGCACCAAGTCAAAATAACTAAGAAAGCTTATAAATTATATTTAATTTGGGAAGGTGTTAATAACGTAATACTGCACACTTTATGAATAATAAGTTGGAAGAATCACTGATAGTGGTTTGTGCTCATGTACTGCAATGAAGTAGTGACTCCAATGAATTTTACTCATAGTTGTAAGAACAAATAGACATGACCACACATGGGCAATTGGCATTGAAATCTCATTAGGAGACTTCATTACCCAGTTTGGTATGTATAGGGATTGAAGCTATCCTATCTGAGACTGACTTTTTAAAGGGAATGAAAACAATTGGAAGCTGAATCCAGATTGGAAAATTGGAAAATATCCAGAGTTATTTTGAAGCTGAATTTAGGAAGGTAATTGCTCACCAGATAGTTATGTTTTAGTAAATATTAGGATAGGAATTTGAGACGAATGCTCCAAGAAGAGTTGGATATTAAATTGGAAAGTTACAGCTGATATTTTAGGAAGGAAGAAATTACTAGAAATAATATTGGATAAATTTTAAGTTCAATTGAAGATAGAAAAGTTTTGTATAAGAAGTTTATGTGTTATAGATCTTACGAGAATAAAAGGCAAGGTTTTGTAGAAGGTATTGACTTTATTTTGTTAGGAAGCAAATTTTTTAGGATGTCGATGCTTACTAGACTGAGAGATAATGTAGATAAAGTTTTAAGAGAAAAAGTATGTGATTCTAAGAAAAGAAGGGATTTTCTCGCTTAGATTAATCATCTTTGATCTTCTATACGACTAACAGTCTCTTAATTAACCTTATTAGTAAGGAAGCTGGATGCAGCGAAAATCTACAAGTTAGAATAGCCCAAGCACATGGTGTTCTTTTTGCTATTAAAAAAGATTGGAAGAAAGGAAAGATAAGTCTTAGACCTAGATCAGAATGCTAGAATTCTGATGTTAATGACAGTTGACTTGCACGACTCTGAAATATTGGTCCTTCGAAAAGTAGACAATTGTATAGTAGATATTTTTCACACTTAGTGTTTAGGATAGTTTTAGCTACATGTTTCGACTTCAACGACTTCATATAAAACAGTAGGTTTCATAAAGAATATGGCTTGATCCCAGTCTCTATAGCTGCTACGAAAGCAGTGACGTCGTTTGGGGGGCAAGGGGGCTGGGCAGTTGCCTCCCCCCATAACTTGGAGAAAAAAAATATCATATAGCCCATACCCCTTATTTTCCCGGGTGTTGACCCATCTTCCCCGCCCCCCATAAAAATGCTGGAGCTATGCCTCTGTACGAAAGTAAGGTTATGTAAGGTTAGTAAGGTAAGCCAGATTTTACAAAGGAAGGATGATATGTTGAGAAACTTTGCTTTTTTTTACTAGCTTAGCTGGGGTCAAACGAAAAGCAGGACGTCTTCCAATGGAGTGAGAAGAGGTCATATTGTGCAATTTACAAGAGGTAGAAAGTTTATGAAAGGGAGCAAAGAGTGGAGCTCTGAAAATGGTAGATTGAAGAAGGTACATGCTAACTATATCTAAAAAAAAAAAAAAAAAAAAAAAAAAAAAAAAAAAATCTTTTTAGCAATGAAGCCTTGGTTCTCCCCACCAAGAATCATTCGGATATTCTCCCTCTCCTAAACAGACATTTTGCTGCCTCCCCTCCATTATAATCTGATAAATATATATCACAACTGCCCATAATTTACTTCCTGTTTTTCTTTTTAGGAAACCACACTAGTAAGCTTTAAGCTTGACATTTGCCCTGAGATAAGTGACACAATTCTAGAGATTATTCGCAATGTATGTGTAATGCCTCCAAAAGTGGATGATTTGATTTGTATACGGGATTTTATAATATTGGCACATCCTTCCTCTCAGACTTTCATCAACCAAACACCGTCCAAATTCTTTTTTGTTTTGCCACCATCTGACAGTGGGAACTTTTTCTCCTCTGGAATCAAAAGTGCTGTATCAAGAACAGGAAAAGGTAAGCTGTATATAGCAACTTCTTTTTTTTTTACTGTGCAAGGGTGATCAGAAAGAGAATCACCCTGTTCGTTTAACATAAGCAAATAATTCCAAAAATAAAATTGAACAAAATAACAAAGACCTATTGGAGAAACCATATTGACCGCAATTCGAATTTCCCAATCCCTTGAATCTCTAAGCATACACCCGGACAACATTACTTCAACTGCAACTAATCAAAAAACCTATGGACTTGAAGAAATTTACAACTTTTTATGTAACTACTGTAATTTGAATCTAATTCATTTTGTTGATACTGTATTAACATTAAAAGAAACAGTTTTTCTGGTGGAAGTAAAGAACGAAATTGAAACTTAAAACGAACAAAAAATATCCCTTCCATAGTCTACGCAACGTATGTTTAAACTGACTTGTGATAATTCCTTACATTTTAAAAATTGCGGGAAACGGGGGCTTTGCTGAAAGCAAAAATAAAATGTGATTTTTAGTACAGAAGAAAGATAAAGTGACTTACGGTTTTTTATTTCAGTAGAAAACAAAATAATTTAGGAAGTTTTGGTATGGTTTGAATTTGTTCAGTTTGGTGTGGCTTTTGCAAAATGTGCTTAATCTAATGAATGGCCTTCTTTTTGATATAAAATGGATATTTGCTGATTATGATGTGACAAAATCTAGAGTGAACATATGTGGTTCGCGGTTTGGACTGCTCACTAACTTCAGAAATTCAAATCATAGCTTGAAGGTATCCATAGTATAGACAGAAGTCACTAGGTTTCTGGAGTCTATATTTTTTTATATAGGCTCCAATAAAATGTGATGATTATGATGTAACAAAATCTAGAGTGAACATATGTGGTTCACGGTTCGGACTGCTCACTAACTTCAGAAATTCAAATCATAGGTTGAAATTATCCATAATATAGACAAAAGTCACTAGGTTTCTGGAGTCTATATTTTTTATTATTTTATTTATAAATGATAAAGTTATAACAAAATTAATAATAATAAAATAATAAAATTAAATAATAATTAAATTAATAAATAATAATAAAATTATTTATTATTTTTCTATTATTTTTTATTTGTTCCTGATTTCGATTAATGCTAGAGTGTGTTTCTAGACTTCAATGTCTTATATTACTAACTATTCGGGTTTTGTCATTTATTTCTTGAGTTTTGAAGTATTTAAATTCTTTAATAAAAGTATACTAATGTTGCTTTTTTATTTACCCTTTAATTTTCTCCCGGTTACTAATGGACTTTCCTTCTCCTAGAGCAACACCTTGTTTTTTTTTGTTTTTTTTGCGTGGATTCTGTGTTTTCAGTAACGCCCTTATTTTGGATAATTCTGCTAATATAAGGAATTGTTCCGGAACTAATTTTATAGATTATGTTGCATAGACTGCGAAGAAATGATTTTTGTCCTTCTAAAGTTTTAACTTGACTCTTTATTTCCCTCAGAATAGCTAGTTTTTTGTGTGAATTTTCGCTCACTTTTTTTTCAACGCATGTTAAACCCGATAAAATGTTCTTTATATATATATATATATATATATATATATATATATATATATATATATATATATATATATATATATATATATATATATATATATATATATATATATATATATATATATATATATATATATATATATATATATATATATATATATATATATATATATATATATATATATATATATATATATATATATATATATATATATATATATATATATATATATATATATATATAAACAACATTTTATCGGGTTTAACATGCGTTGAAAAAAAAGTGTTAAACCCGTTAGTAATGTAAAAAAGTGTCATGCGTTGAAATGTAAAACCCGATAAAATGTTCTTTATATATATATATATATATATATATATATATATATATATATATATATATATATATATATATATATATATATATATATATATATATATATATATATATATATATATATATATATATATATATATATATATATATATATATATATATATATATATATATATATATATATATATATATATATATATATATATATATATATATATATATATATATATATATATATATATATATATATATATATATATTTATAATTAAGTAATGATACAAAAAGTCCATGTGACTTAGTGTTAAAACGGAGCATTAAATTATATCTCTTAATTCTGACCTCGTTCAAATTCTCCAAGGAATTTATACACCGATTGCCGTTATTTACAAGGTTTGTGCAGGGTTGACACTTAAGCATTCTGGTAGTCAGGTGCGTTTTATCACAGGAGTCTTTCTGAGAAGCGGCGAAGTACGAATAACTGGACTAATACCTACTTTGATCACATGAATATAATCAAGGAAATATTTTTTTCCCCAATATGTCTTCGATTTGCAAACCTCCAGTTAAAGGTTTTGCAATGTCAATTCAGGTTAATTTGGCAATTACAATAACAATTATTAATGCCCAATTCACATCACTTGTAAAATTTTTATCAAAGACTGTTTCGCTGAAAAAGGTTTTAAATTTTGGTTACAAAGAGCCTCGGCTTCTTCTTGTTGAAGCTACTGTTGTAACTATGAAATGAAGAAGACAAATGAAGAAAACTAAAAAATAGGAAAGAAAAAGGAGAAACTATCTTCGCTGAAATTCAATAATCTTTGATTTTCAAGGTAGGGAGAGGGGGTAGGTAAACCACCAATAAATGATAATTTATTGGAATACCACAGATTTTACACTCCCAGTTTTTTTTTTACCCCATTTTGGCTAAAATAGATGTTTTGTGGCACAAAATAGGAGACAATGGAACTTTGTTGCGGCCCAATTTACTTGGTTAGCTCAGAGGGGGCACTATATATTTTTACTTAGGTTCAAATGCGCCCTTCCCCGACATTCTACAATAATAAGTTCAATACGATCAGCCCTGTTAAGAAAAAAAGAGACACTCCAGCATGGCTGGCGCTAAAATGTGATTTTTGGTTGTTGATCAATGTGGGGGAATATAAGCCCATGCTGCAAGGTTTGCAGTTATCGGGATTCCATTGATGTACTTCTTATTTCAGTTTGTAGTCATATTTGAGAGCTATCAGGCTACTTTTCAAAATTCTCGTACTTTAATTTTAGAAATTGTAAACTACTGTTTAATTGAATCTGAAAATTTTTTATACTATTTCCAAGTAAATGTCAGTTGGGAAACATTTGTCACTACAGTCCCTTAAGAAAACTCTTTTTAATTTTTGCTGCTATGGACCGTTCTTTGCTCTTTACTAGGTAATAGCTACTGTCACAACTATGATAACATAAATATTAAACATTATGCTATAATGCAGCCACAGAAAGTAATGCTTATCAAGGAAAGGGCCATGAAGGCTTTACAAAACTTGGAAATCAATGCCAAAGAGGAAGAAAATTTCTTAAAAAAAATAACCTCAACAATGTATTTGACAGGATGTTTCGGGAGGGTTGGAGTTCCACTCACACCTTGCCTGGTTAATTTTCAATCTTTGGCCCCCAAGTAAGGATCTGTTGGCTGTGAGAAATTTTCTGTGAAAATTATGAATTCGTGACATATTGCGTTGTTGTGTTCTCTCTCTCTCTCTCTCTCTCTCTCTTCTCTCTCTCTCTCTCTCTCTCTCTCTCTCTCTCTCTCTCTCTCTTTTTTCTCACCCACCCTCTCTTTCTTCCTCACCTTCTTTCATTCTTGAAAAGTAAAATTGTATATTCTTTAGAAGGGCAATCCAAATCGGACCGTGCAAGCAGCCATGCTGAAATTGAAGCTGCTGAGCAAGACAGCAGTAGAAAGAACTTTACACATCCTGTTGATCCTCAGACACTAAGCAAAGCCCTGTCTAATTTACAGGTAAGCTGGATTGTTTACACAGCTAGAGATAGCTTCAGGTTAATAGAGGTTGTCTCGAATCCTTCTTATAGTCAGGTTAATTGAGGACCATGGTCTCGAATCCTTCTTATGGCAAGTTTTATAGTAAATTGTACTATTTGTTCTAAGGTTCCCTATGTGTATGTTTCGTATACTGGGCTCCGTTATGCTTGCCAGATATAAATTTTTCGGTTTCCGTATGTATTTTCACATAGTTGTCCCTTTGTTACAAAAATAGTTTAATGTCCGACAAATTTACCACAACTTAGTTTAATCTATATTTATGTATAAGACGAATATCCTGTTCATCTTATTGCATCTAAAGATTTCGTGATAAGATACTGAATACTGAACTTACAGTAAGCGTTGCTTATTGTTGACTACATGGTACATGGTATCCAGGTAGAAGGGGTAGTAAAATCTTATAGCTAAGTTTCAACTACGAAAAGGAACTAGTCTTAGTGACTAAGGGAATATATGTCAAAATCAAAATTAGAATAAACCTAGGCTTCAGTAACTACGATATTTGGTAACTACGGAAACCGAACATTTTCTTTTGGGTTATATCCCTGACAATCGCATATCCATGAAACATTTTAAAATAAGACGATTCGTCAGCTGCAGCAATAATAGGAAGAACAATCGGTTCAAATGAAACAGCACTGCATTAAAATCTGATTCTGCACAAATATCGTATTTTAATGCAGATTTTAATGCAGTACGGTAATGCAGAACGGTAAAATACCGTTCTGCACAAAGGTGTTCAGTTTAATTCTTGAAAAACAATGAGTTCGGAAGTGACAAAGGTTCTGTTTATAAATATCTTTCTGCTGCTCGTATTTACTGATCTATGTTTACGTCGAATAAGATTGGCAATGCCAGCCACGATTGAGATAAAATGTCTTAGTACCTCTAGCTTAAAGATTCGTTACATGATGTAATAAATTGCTAAAAAAAAAAGCAAAAACTGTATAGTGAGGCTTTTTGAGCCAAGACTGCCTGGAAGGCAGGGGTACTTTGGCTTGTAGGCTGGGATAAACCGCTTCACTTATTCAGGTAGGACCGTTTTCTGCTATTGTAGATGGCCCTCGCTTTGCTAAATTGGACATTTTGCCTTTTGGTTATTATGGAACACCCAATAGAAAGTTGTTACTTGTAAAGAGGTTAAAGTTTGTTGGTAATTTTCATTTAATTCAAGGATCAGTATAATCTGAAGTAGAAAAATTTCATATGCAAAAAAATGTTTTTCAGTCGAAAACAGGTCGTTTATACTACAATTTAGATTCAAATCACCCGCTTTGTTTATTTGATGAAATTTTTCATATTTATTTTTACCATATTTTACCTATTCATTTCTTTTCTCTACAATTCTACTTTTAAGCTTCGAACTTGTCCAAAATATTTTATGCTTTTCAAATACAAGTGATAGAGACAAGTTTTGTGGCAAGGCGAAATATGATGGAGATGGACCCACTTAGGGGAAAATATTATCCTATATGATTGCTTAGGTTGTTTTATTGTCTTTTTTTGCTTTATTGCTTCGTATTAAAACACTGAAAGCAAAGAATAATAACAATGACTGTTTGTTTACGGAAGACGTAGCCGGTCATACTATTAGAGCCAGACGGTAGTAATAATGACAATAGAAGATGAAAAGAAATAGTCAGTGAAATATCACCAGTACCCGGTTCACCCAGTGGACTTGTCCAACTTCCTAAGAATGCCCTAAAGCCGCTCGCTGATGACCAGCCTTATAGAACAAAAGAGCTTGAGACGAAATTGATACTAGATGATATCAGTGCCACTTGTGGATTCCTTTAGTTAAGATCTCCTTCCGCCCCCTCTTTCTTCTGCATCATTTGACAGTATGCAATTTTGAGAATGAATCTTGTACAAAAAACGCAAGGAAGTAATTCACGAAAGAAAGTTCGGGTTTTAAAGATATAAATGTGAAATTAATCATCTGTCATGTGAATGACTGACCAAAATTATGTAACTAATTGTGGTAACAAAAAAGGGGAAGGGACACTAATTGTGTCAACGAAAAGGGGGAGCGGTAGTATGAGGTTGAACTGGAATATGGCAATTTACATCGACCATTGCTTCAAAGAAAATAAAGATCCAGATCTATACTTAGAAAAACAAGGCTTAAAAAGTAGTAAGCCAGACATAGTTGATATAGCTGCTATTTAATGGCTTGGGTTTCAACCACGATTTTTTCAAGGGAGCTGCTGCTTAAAATATGGTCCCCCCACTCAATAATTATTTTTTTGAATATTTGCACAAACTTACTTAATGACTTGCCGTGTGAATGAGTCTTTAGAAACTTGTTAACCAGTTGTAGGAGGTAATCTCTGCTTGTATTCTGCTGTCAAGTCAATTACTTAACGATAGAAAGCAGACTAACAAGTATACAAGAGGTGAGCCCAGAAAATATTGTCTTGGTTAGAGGTGTAGTTTTTTGGCAGACATGTAATTTCTGTGTTTTCTTTGAATCCGTAGTGCCGGAACCTAACATGATGGTATTTGTTCTGCTCCTTTTAGGTTAAGTGGAATGCCGATAACCCGTCTGCACAAAACTCCAGTCTCTCCTCAACGTCGCAAACCGTTCCCAGGTCTTCTTCTCAGCCACAGGAAGCAATAAGCATATCAAAGCCATCGACAGAAATGAACTCCACCATAAGGGCCGATCCAGGCGGCTATAGTGCTTTCAATCATGAAATGTCAATGGAAGCTGAAGGACTTCTTGAAAAGGGCGAAGAGGCAGTTCTCTTGGATGACTGGGAACATGTCACGGCGAAACACCTTGAAAGCTCGAGCTCTGAAGGCACTTCTCAGCCAGAAATTATTGTTACCTCTGAGGTATCTTTGGTTTATGAAGTTAGGGAGTTTTGTTTGGGTTTGAATATTAATTTGGATCTTAGGGCGTAGAGTTTGTTGTGTGTCTACGCTGGTGTAATCAAATATTTGATCTTCTACAAGGATAGCAGCATTTCCTTGGTAGATGATTTCAATTTCAGAAATATCCCCCTACCCCCCTTCCTCGAAAAAATTTTGATCTTCCTTCCGCTAATGGTCGGATTCTATGTTTTTATACGGGATAACGTGTAGCCTACATAATTTATACAAAGTTTCAAAGTTATTACTTGCTACGAAATAAAGGCGTTTTTGACTTGAAGCATGCTATGTTTGTTCAGCCCTACCGACATCTGAAGTTTTTGAGAAGTAAAAATGTCTTTTCAGTTCAAAATTCCTAGCTGAAAAATTAATGAGGTTTACAGTTCTTGTTATAGTTAAAAAGAAAAATGTTATGCGATACTAAGCAAAGATGTTACAATATACACATTTAATTGAATATTTAATTAGATACATTAAGTTAGATTTAATCAGATTTAATTAGAGATTTTATAAATTTAATATTAAAATACAGTCATGCTTTTTAATATGAACTTTGTCTTAAGGAATTGAGAATTTTGATTTATTATATAGCCCTCTGTTTATTAACCACAGAATTCAAATGTTATGTAGTAAATTGTATACTTGATAAATGTGTCTCAATTTGTCTAATTGGTAAAATTTCTTCCCGTGCATAAGCTTAGCATAGCTGAACATTAATTTCGACATATTTTTGGCTTCGTCTCCTCTAGTCATTTGCTGGAAGAGGTCTTTTTTTATTTTTTTTTACATAGTTTTTACATTGATTCTTCCAGTTTGGGTTTTATTTTGTTGGTTTTGTATTTACTTCTATTACGGCTTGATTTTTTTCCCCGCTGTTTAGATTTCAAGGTTTTGATTTTCTCCTAGTTTTTACTTTAAACTTTTCACCATTCTATTTTAACATGCCCAAAGAGTGACTTAGTAAATGCATGTATGTATTTCCTTCATTTTTTTTAAGCACATGAAAAATTGCCTTGCTTTTTTTCTCACATTTTACCTATCTTTTATTTCCAAGAAAGTCCGATAGAAACCATTTATCCTGTAATGTATTTTCTTTTTAGTAAAATTTTCTACTACATAATCCCGTTTTTTTCTTTCTAAAAGATTATTCTTTTTCATTAATTAACCGGATTTTCGTTTTGAAGTCCTTAAGGTCAAAGATTTTATTACAGATTCATATTATTTTTTGCTAGTCGAGTAAATATTTTCATTTTCGAGCTGTTTTGTAGAATATTTTGTTCTTCTGATTCGTATTGCTAGTGTTCTGTCGTAGATTTTATATTTCGGAACGTCAGAATGTTATTCTTGAATGCTCGCGTGAAAAAATATCATCCGGTCTAGGGTTTTGTGCTTGATCCGGTCTAGCTTTGGAAGTTTGATGATTTATTTTCAACATATAACGCTCAAGTTTTTAGGAACGGTGCTATCAGTCACGCTTTATTGTCTCTATTTTTTCTACAAATTAGCATAGTCAGCCTAAAAGAACTTTTGTATTATAAAGCCGAAGATGCATTATTAGTCTTAAGGACGAGCAGGAACGAAGGTAGTCTAAGGAACAAAAATGACGAGCAACTAAGTCTGTGGTTTGAAGAGAAGCAATAGGGAGAATTACAAGGAATCGCAAACAAAAATAATGCACAACAAAATTTGGGCTTAGAAGACTTACAAATGCGAGCATCACAACAAATTGTAAACAAAACGATGCACACCCAAATCTTTGGTTAGAAGACAAGCGACCCTGAGAATCACAACGAATCGCAAACGGAAATGAAGAAAATCTGCAGTAAGAAGACAATGTGACAACGAGCATGATCAACTGAACAGGAAGCAATCGTAAAGTAATCAAAATTACAATGGAATGACAGAACGTGTTATCTTAGGAGCATTACAATGAATCACTAAACAAAATCATGCACAACAGAATCTGCATTCAGAAGAGAAGTAACATCGATAATCTCATCGAATTGCTAAGGAAAATAACGCATAACCAAGTTAGCGCTTAGAAGACTAGTGGCAAGGAGCATCATAACGAAATCAAACGAGAATACGAAAATGATGCACATCGAAATATATGGTTAGATGAAAAGTCACTGCGAGAATAACAACGAATCGCCCAAAAAAAATGATGCACAAAAAAATTTGTGTTTAGACGAGATGTGACAATGACCATGATCAACGAATGTAATGCACAACGAAATTTGCGCTTAGAAGACTTGCGACAAAGAGCATCACAACGAAGTCCAAACGAAAATGATGCACAAAGAAATATACGGCTTGAAGACAAGTGACAGTGAAAATCACGACGAATCGCAAACAAAAATAATTGACAACTAATTCTGCGGTAGAAGAGAGGTGACAGCGAGAGCCACAACACACCGCAAACGAATATGATGCTCATCGCAATATTCGGTCATACATGCGACAACGAACATGATCAACCAAATAGGAAGCATTTACAAAGTAACTAAAATTACAATGGAATGAAGAAACGCGTTATACGAGTATCACTACGAATCACATATTAAAATTATACACGACGAAATCTACGGTTAGACGAGAAGCAAGAGCAAGAATCACATCGAATTGTTAACGAAAATGATGCACAATGACATTTGCGTTTAGAAGACTTGTGACAACGTGCATCAACACGAATCGTAAACGAAAATGATACACAACGAAACCTGCGGATAGAAAACAAGTGACAACAAGAATCACAACGAACGCAAACGGCAACAATGCACAACAAAATTTTTGGTTAGAAGACATGCGACAATGAGCATGGTCAACGAAAATGCAAAATCAAATTTGCGCTTAGAAGACTTGCGACAACTAGCATCACAGCGAATTGCACACGAAAATAATGCTCAACGATTATTTTAGCGCCGCTCAAAAGAAGAAGTAAGTAAAATTAATGCTAAGACTGGCGATAATCTCCGGGGAGAAAACAAATCCTATGACAGCTATGATTCTATGAAGGATAAAAAGAAAGAGGAATTGAATTCACGCCAGAATTTCTTAACTCAATTGAAAGCGCTGATTTACTATTCTATGACGTAAAACATACAATAAAAACTATTCTATAAAACTATTACAAAACTATTCTATGACGTAACACGATAATTATGCTAATGCTATCTCATAATTTTGATTGGATGTGTTTGGGGAAATGTTGCGCGTGAGAGGGGCGTTAGTTGCTCTCCAATTACTTTCAACTTTTAAAAAAGGCACTAGCCCTTTCAATTTTCAATCGAATGAACCTTTTTGAAGTTTCTACGACGATGCTTTCTATTAAAAACCTATATGCCACCAGGGCATAACTTACAACCCATGCCCTGAGGACTGGGGGGGGGCGGGGTTGTCATCCTCAAAGACTGAATTTCCAGAACTTTCAACTACGTTGAACAAAATTGCTATCTAAAAATTTTGATTGGATATGTTTGGGGAAATGGTGGGCGTGAGAGGGGGGTTAGTTGCCCTCCAATCACTTTCGACTATTAAAAAGGGCAATAGCCCTTTAAACTTCCAATTGAATGATCCCTTTTTGAAGTTTCTACGACAAAGCTTCCTATAAAAACCTTGTATGCCCCAGGGCATACCTTACAACCCTTGCCCTGAGGATTGTGCGGGGTTTTAATCCTCAAAGACATAATTTACGGACCTTTCAACTCTCAAAATTTTGATTGGATTTGTTTCGGGAAATGGTTGGCGTGGGGGGGGGCTATTTGCCCTCCAATCACTTACGACTATTTAAAAGGGAACTACCGTTTCAATTTCCAAACAAATGATTCATTTTTGAAGTTTCTACGACAACGCTTTCTATAAAAAATACCTTTTATGTCCCCAGGGCGTAACTTACAACCCTTCCCTGAGGGCTGTGGGGGGAGTGTCATCCTCAAAAACATAATTTCTGGACTTTTAACTACGTCGAACAAAATGGCTATCTGAAAATTTTGATTGGATGTTTTTGGGGAAATGGTGGGTGTGAGAGGGGTGTTTGTTATCCTCCAATCACTTTCGACTATTAAAAAGGGCACATGCCCTTCTAATTTTCAATCGATTTAGCCGTTTTTGAAGTTTCTACAATATCACTATCTATAAAAACTTTATATGCCCCAGGGAATAACTTACAACCCTTGCTCCGAGGGCTTTGAGGAGGTTATCATCCTCAAACACCAAATTTCTAAAACTTTTAACTACGTTGAACAAAATGGCTGTTTAAAAATTTTGATTGGATGTGCTTAGGGAAAAGGGCCGGCGTGAGAGAGGGGTTACTTGCCCTCCAATTACTTTCGACTATTAAAAAGGGCACTAGCCCTTTGAATATCCAATCGAATGAGCCCTTTTTCAAGTTTCTACGACAAAGCTTTCAATAAAAAACTTATATGCCCCCAGGGCATAACTTAAAACCCTTACCCTGAGGGCTGTGGGGAGAGTGTCATCCTCAAAGATTTAAGTTCCGGACTAAGTATGGGCACTGTTTCTGTTTTCTGTTTCTGTTCTGTTTTTAAAGTACCTGTTTCTGTTCTGTTTATGCAAAAAAACATAAACAGAACAGAAACATATGACCTGTTTTTTATTTACTTGTTCTGTTCTGTTTCTGTTTTTATAATAGCTATTTCGTCCTGTTTCTGTTTTTTCCTACCTGTTTTTCTTCTGTTTCTGATTTTATTTAAGTGATACGAGAATGAGATATTTGAGAATTTTGAAGTTACAAAAATGATTTTTAAAACATAATTTGAAATTTTGTAGAAGCGTGGGTACGCCTCATGCGATTTCTAGAATTGGAACGTAAGTAAAATGATGGAACTCAGTCTGTCAAGCGTATCAAATAGTGCTGCTTGATTGTTTCAGCTAGGGAGAACTAGGTACTAAGAGTTAGATAATAGTAGGTATTTGCGTAAGTGTTAGCAGTGGTGAACCCATGGAGGACCTGGCTCCCCCCTCCAAGATTTTTTCCTGCACCCTGATTCCTTGCGTTTTTGCTTTTTTTTCACTCCTTTGTCTAGAATAAATTTTTATATTTCGTCAATTATTGGTACCTTTGTCACATTGGGTCCCCCCAAGATTTTGCTAATTGGTGGTCTTGTCACATTAGGTCTCGCCAGAGATTTTACTTTAGATCCGCCCCTGTATGTTAAGACGGTAAACGTGCAGTTTAATTCCACTAAAACGACGTATTACTTACAGTATATTATTCCATCAATTGAGCAGGAAAGTTGCACAGTTACTGTCATGGAGAAGCAGGAAACAAACAAATCACTTATTACTGTGTATCCTGGTTCTAGTGGTAGGGGTAGGGCCTCTGTCTCCTAAATTACAAGGGAAATAATTTGCACCTTTAGCCGCGAGAACTTTAATCTAACTGTTTTTATGGAATTTATGCTGCTAAATAACATTGACTTGATACGATTACCGTGCTAACCTATACATGATAAATACTGATTATTAATTTGTAAAATTCTCTTAAAATGCTTAGTCAGAGAACAATGTAAATGTATTGAAGTCTTGTCCAGTAGAGATATAAGTTTTTGCTAGCAAATTTTTATTGAATCAACATAACAAGATAGCCAAACATACTTTTTCTCATGTTACTAAAATCATCTCTAAAATCAATAGAAATCCTTTCAAGGAAAAGTCTAGAGTTGAAACTAGCTGATTTTCTGGAAGGGACAAATTCTTATAAAATGCTGATATACTTTTCTCATTCAGTAGGATACCAATCTTCCGGTGAACACAGTATTTTTTACCATACAGCAAAAGAATTTCAAAAAATTAACACTAAGCGGTCAATTATTTCATGTCTCTGTCTCATAAATACCAAGTATAGACAAGCTAATTCCCGTAAAAATTAATATTGTGCTTCAAATGGTCTAAGTTGGTATGAAACCGTAGTTGGGATATGTCATTTTGCTTTTATAAGCAGATAGATTCTTTGGCTTATTATGCCAAAAAACAGCTCAGGAGGCAATTGGTCCCTTTCCCCCTAGTTATGCCAGTGAGGTGAAAGAGGTCAGATATTTGGGTGGAAGTGCAATTTTTAAAATAGTAGGCTACTGGAAGGTGCCTCTAATATTGTAAAAAATCCTAAAATCAACCTTTGTGCTAAGAAAAGCATGATGTCATCTTCTGATGACGACTTGGATGTTCCAACTAAAACTTATAAGCTATCTCTCTAGGTATCCCATTTGAAATAGGAATCACAGAAAGTATCAGGTGCAATTTCTGCAACGTGTCTCTAAAGGCTAATGGAGTCTCTACCACGACGTTTATATACCATCTTAAAAGGAAGGATATAATTGATGTGCACAAAAATAAAGTATATGCGGCTGGTGCAGTAAATAACAAACCCAAACCAACTCAAAAAAATATATATCAAGTCAGGCTGCTGCCCTAAAGAAAGCTCCCAATAGCAAAGCAAGTGACACAGAGGATAATGAATTAGTGAAATGTAGAATAAGAAGAGTAGACATACGACCATTCCTTATTTCTAAAGCGCTGCCTAAGTAAAGAATGATGTGGGCACAATTTTTTTTCCCTCCATACCCGGGCACTTCGTATCACAACCCTCGGGGCGAGGGTTTTAAGTTTTTCCTGAGGGCATATAGGAGCGATGTTGGCACCATGTATCGTTTATTATTTTTTTCCTTTAGAGCAGGGCACTTCATATGGAAAGGGTCCCCGTAGAAACTTCAAAAGGGGCTCATTCGATTGGAAATCGAGAGTTCTAGTGCCCTTTTTAATAGTCGAAAGTGATTGGAGGATAACTAGCCCCTTCCCACGCCCATCATTCCCCCAGACATCCAATAAAAATTTTGAGACAGCCATTTTGTTCAGCGTAGTTGATTTCCAGATAGAAAATATGTTTTTGAGGAGGACACTCCCCCACATACCTCAGGGCAAGGGTTTTAGGTTATGCCCTGGGGGCAGATAAGAATTTTTATAGAAGGCGTTATCGTAGAAACTAAAAAAGGCTCATTCGATTGGAAATTCAAAGGGCTAGTGCCCTTTTTAATAGTCGAAAATGATAGGAAGGCAACTAGCTCCCCCCTCTCGCACCCATCATTCCCCCAAACACATTCAATCAAATTGAGGAGTTAGCTATTTTTCTTAGCACAGCTCATTTCCACATTGAAATCATGTTTTCGAGAACGACACTCCCCCACAGCCTTTAGCGCAAGGGTTTTATGTTGTGTCGTTGGAATATATGCAGTTTTTATAGAAAGCAGTTCTTCTCAAATTTCAAAAAAGGCTCATTCGCGTGGGAATTCAAAAGGGCTAATTCTGTTTTTAATAGTCGAAAGTCATTGGAGGGCAACTAGCCCCTTCCCACGCCCATCATTCCCCCGAATACATCCAATAAAATTTTTCAGATAGTCATTTTGTTCAGCGTAGTTGATTTCCAGATAGAAAATATGTTGAGGACACTCCCCCACAACCCTCAGGGCAAGGGTTGTAAGTTATGCCCTGGTGGCATATAAGGTTTTTGTAGAAGGCGTTGTCGTAGAAACTTCAAAAAGGCTCATTCGATTGCAAATTCAAAGGACTAGTGCATTTTTTACTAGTTGAACGTGATCAGAGGGCAACTAATCCGCCTCTCACGCCCACCTTTTCCCCAAACACACCTAATCAAGACTCTGAGATAACAATTTTATTCGACGTAGTTTTAAGTTCTGGAAATTAGGTCTTTGAGGATGACAACGCCCCCCCCCCTCCCCACCGCCCGCCGGGCGAGGGTCTTAAATTATGCCCAGGGGGCATATAAGGTTTTTATATAACGTGTTGTTGTAGAAACTTCAAAAAGGTCTCATTCGATTGAAAATTCAAAGGGCTAGTGTCCTTTTTAATAGTCGAAAGTGATTGGAAAGCAACTAACATCCCTTTCACGCCAACTATTCCCCAAACACATCCAATAAAGATTTTGAAATAGCCATTTTGTTCCACGCAGTTCAAAGTTCAGGAAATTATACCTTTGAGCAGGACAATCCACCTACAGTCTTCAGGGCAAGGTTTATAATTTATGCCATGGGGGCATATAAGGTTTTTATTGAAATCTTCTGAAAAAGGGCTCATTCGATTGGAAATTCAAAGGGCTAGTGCACTTTTTAATAGTCGAAAGTGATTTGAGGGCAACTAACCCCCCTCTCACGCCCATCTTTTCTCCAAACACATCCAATCAATATTTTAGATAGCCATTTTATTCAATGTAGTTGAAAGTATCGGAAATTAGGTCTTTAAAGATGACAACAACAACCCCATAGCCCTCAGGGCAAGGGTTATAAGTCATGCCCTGGGGGAATATAAGGTTTTTATTGAAAGCGTAAAAACTTCAAAAGGGCTCAATCAATTGGAAATTGAAAGGGCTAGTGCCTTTTTTAAGAGTTGAAAGTGATTGAAGAGCGACTAACGCCCCTCTCACGCCCACCCTTTTCCCCAACACATCCAATCAAAATTTTGAGGTATCCATTTTGTTCAACGTAATTGAAAGTTCTTGAAATTAGGTCTTTTAGGATGATAACCCCCTCAGAGCCCTTAGTGCAAGGGTTGTAAGTTATGCCCTGGGGGCATATATAATTTATATGGAAAGTTGGTATGGAAATTTCAAAAAGGGCTAATTTGATTGGAAATTGAAATTGCCCTTATTAATAGTCGAAAGTTAGTGGAGAGTAATTAACCCCCCTCTTACGCCCACCATTTTCCCAAAGACATTCAATCAAAGTTTAGAGATAGCCATTTTGTTCAACGCAGTTGAAAGTTCTGGAAATTATGTATTTAAGGAACACCCCCCCCCTCCCCCCGAGCCCCAAGGGCAAAGGTTGTAAGTTCTGCCCTGAGGGCATATAAGGATCTTATAGATAGAGTTATCGTAAAACTTCAAATGGGGCTCATTCAATTGGAAATTGAGAGGGCTATTGCTCTTTGATAGTCGAAAGTGATTGGAGGGTAACTGACCCCCCTCTCACGCCCACCATTCACCCAAACCCATCCAATCCAAATTTTCAGGTAGCAATTTTGTTCAACGTAGTAGAAAGTCTTGGAAACTAGGTCTTTGAGGATGACACCCCCCCCCCCCCAGCACTCAGGGCAATGGTTATATGTTATTCCCTGGATGCATATAATGTTTTTATTGAAAGCTTTGTCGTAGAAACTTCAAAAGGGCTCATTTGATTGGAAATTGAAAGGTCTAGTGCCATTTTCAATAGTTGAAAGTGATTGGAGAGCAACTACCGCCTCTCTCTTGCCCAACATTTCCCCAAGCACATCCAATCAAAATTTGAGATAGCCATTTTGTTTAACATAGTTGAAAGTTCTTGAAATTCGGTGTTAGAGGATGACAACCATCCTAACAGACCTTAGTTTAAGGGTTGTAATTTATTATGCCCTGGGGGCATATAAGGTGTTTATAGTAAGCTTTGTCGTTTCCAAAAGGGTTCATTTGATTGGAAATCGAAAGGCCTAGTGCCTTTTTTAATAGTTAAAAGTGATTGGAAGGCTTGACATTTTTATAGTATGTGGGTATAAAATATTATTTTTTGTTGTTGTTGTTGTTTAGACCAGGGCACTTCGTATCAAAGGAGTTGTCGTGGGAACTTCGAAAAGGGCTCATTCGATTGAAAATAGAAAGGGCTGATGCTCTTTTTAATAGACGAAAGTGATTGGAGGGCAACTAACCCCCCTTCCAATCCCACCCTCCCATTTGCCTATTATGTTTAAAAACTAAATGTTGCCTTAAGATAAAATCAAAATGCACTGTGATAATGCCAATTCCCAATTAGGCATCTCAGCAGTATCCCAAGAATAACTGAGGGTATTATGTTCAAACTTTCGGGGCTACTTCTGCTCTTAAAATTTAACCAAATCAAAATAGCGTAAGTGTATCCAAGCTATCAAGGGAAGTAAACAGATTTTTTTGGCGAATGGTATCTAGTTTTCCATTTCAGGTCAACTAGAGAAGGTATGACACTAAATCAAATAGTACTATTTGTGTCCAGATTTTTAAAAGGGTGTAGGTTGTTAAAAATTGCTGAAAATTTTACTCCAGCGTACAAAAAGCAGGCCAAACTAAGTCTTAAAAAACGAAAAGATTTAAAGTATTATTTTTCTTTTTCCCTGAAAAGACTATGTCAATATAAAACGAACGGAAATTAATTATAAAACTTTTCTCAAAAAATTATTTTTTGAAAGAAAAGTAAAGAACTCCCTTAAATCAAATATTAAAGATAATAAAATAAAATAATCTACCAGTCGTGAAATTACCACAAATCAGAACCGATAAATAAATAAAACCCAAAGTGAGCAGAAATTACAATAAATAACCGAGTCAAACTCAAAATGACCAGAAATTAACATAAGTTGGGTGCAAAACCCCTATGCCTTCCCAAGGCCAGAACAAAATTTGTATTTTACTGAAATTATACAAATGAATGTGCATTGTCAGTTTAATATACATATACTGATATTTATAATCAAAATGTTAATATTATTTGATTTATTAAAGTTATAAAAGTAAAAACATTTATATTTTTAAGTAAAGTGCAAATTTTGTTCTGACCGTAGGAAGGCATAGGGGTTTATTTGAGGGGTATTATTTGAAAAATTTTCAGACAAATTGGATTGGAAATAATTAATCTTAAAAGGCCGCTTTAAGCTGCAAGGTAATAAACAATTTTTTAAATGACAGTAAGAAGTGTCATTTTCCCGTGCATTTTTCTTCTTTCTTAATTTTGTTTGAGATGACTTCCACACATCAGGATAGAGTGGGGGGGGGGGAAACTTGGTCTGGAGGGGAAAATTTTCCCCACATAAATGACATTATGCTCCGCTTAAATACTAATGACTTTGATCTGACTGCGTAATTTCATGCTGAATTTTTTTTTTCCAAAAGTCTCGAATAACTAGTATGTATTATAAACATAAAAGTCTATTTTTGGAATGGGAAAATGGAAGAAAAATAACCATAAAGAAAAAAATTATAGCGATATTTATGTGTGCAGACAATTTTTTGCCCCTATATTAGAAAAACTGCTCGTTTTTGTGGAAAAAATGCTCCAAGAGTACTAGGTTTTCTCAAAAGTGTTACCGCCGCAGAAAAGCACTACCCATGGCAAGTGTAGTTTTTGATCAAAAACAGCTGTTTAAACAGCTGTTTTTGATAAAAAACAGCTGTTTTCTGTTTTTACCAAAACACAGATCAGAAACAGAAACAGGTATTCTGTTTTTGTTGACTTGTTCTGTTTCTGTTCTGTTTTATTCAAGCCCTGTTTATTTTTTTTCTGTTTCTTCAGAAAAACAGAACAGTGCCCATGCTTATTCCGGACCTTTCAACTACTTTGAACAAAATGGCTATTTCAAAATTTTGATTGGATCTGTTTGGATAAATGGTGGGCGTGGAAGGGGTGTTAGTTCCTTCCAATCACTTTCGACTATTAAAAAGGGCATTTCCCATTTCCAATCAAATGAGCTCTTTTTGAAGATTCTACGGCAACGCGTTCTGTACAAAAACCTTATATGCCTCCAGGGCATAACTTACAACCCTTTCCCTGATGGATGTAGGGAAGGGGGTTGTCATCCTCAAAGACCTAATTTCCAGAACTTTCAACTACGTTGAACAAAATGGATATCAAATTTTGATTGGATGTGTTTGGGGAAAAGGTGGGCGTAAGAGAGGGGTTAGTTGGCCTCCAATCACTTTCGACTATTGAAAAGGGTACTAGCCCTTTCAATTTCCAATCGAATGAGGCATTTTTGAAGTTTCTGCGAAAAGGCTTTCTATAAAACCTTATATGCCCCCAGGGCATAACATACAACCCTTGCCCTGAGGGCTAAGCGGGATTGTCCCCCTCAAAAACATAATTTCTATCTGGAAATCAACTACGCTGAACAAAATGGCTATCTCAAAATTTTGATTGGATGTGTTTGGGGAAATGGTGGGCGTGGAAGGGGTGTTAATTGCCTTCCAATCACTTTCGACTATTAAAAGGGGCACTAGCCATTTCAATCGAGTGAGCCCTTTTCCAAGTTTCTACGACAACTCCTTCGATACGAATTGACCTGGTTTAAAGGAAAAAAATAGTAATAAATAACTAATACATTGTGCCAACATCGTTCTTTACTTAGGCAGAGCGATAGCCCTGCCTATGATTTCTACGATACAAAGCATCACCCCTGTATTTTTTTTCTCTGTTTCCAAGAGACATACAAATATTGCATTCACTTATTACGTCATATATGGTTATAATCTACGATTATAACCATTTTTTACCAACCATATTATGTAAAAAATGATTTTATTTTAAAACTTAATTGCATTACTTAAAAAAGAAACTAGAACTTTGAATTTCCGTTCGAATGAGCTCTCTCGTGACATTCTAGGACCACTGGGTCGATACGATGACCCCTGGAAAAAAAAAAGTAAATAAACACCTATCAGTGATCTTTCTTCTGGCAAAAAATACAAAATTCCACATTTTTGCATATACGAGCTTGAAACCTCTACAGTAAGGTTCTCTGATACGCTGAATCTGATGATGATGGATAAGACCAAACTTATATATTTAAAATCAGCATCAAAATCTGATTCTTTTGATGTATCTGTTGGTATTAAAATTCCATCTTTTAGAGTTTCAGTTACTATTGAGGCGGGCCGCCTCTTAGTTACAGTTCTTATTTATTATCATGTTTTGTATGTAATCCTTTGTCTAAAAAAAAACTCCCAAACAGGAAAAAGACTATGGCTTTTTCTTATTTGGTATAGTAAGAGACAAACCTAAAAAATTAAGGCAGCTAACTTCCATTCAAAAGGTGATTTTATTATTTTAACTTTTAGTTACTATGTGCCGTGGTTTGTTCTTTACTAGAATTTCAGCTATATGCGATGAAACTAGCGCCCCATTTATAATGAACTGTATCTGTCCTCTATGCAACTCTTTTTCGATATTGTCTCAAAACGTATATTCTTTCATAATATACAGGCATTGGTGGCTATATCAGTAGCATAGGTCTAGTGATCCTAAGGTCCTGAGTTCGAACCTTACACAGGGCAACTTTTTCTGCTAATTATATGGGGATGATGCTGGTTTCTAGGAAAGTAACGTTATATTAAAAACTTTTAGTCTACTAGTAATGTTCAGTTATTATAGGATTTACTATTCGTTCTTTACTTTAACCGCTGCAACCCAGATTAACGAATTTATTATTATATCTTGTATGTAACTTATTTTTGATAGATGTCGGATGGTACAAGTGTAAGCATACATGCTTGTAGCTAGTGGTTAGGATAGCTGGCATTCATCAAGATTGGCCATAAAAATGCAGTTTTTGGTGGAAAAATTGATTCTATTTAAAAAAAAAATTAATTGCAAATGGCACTAGATTTAGCAATTTCCTTCAAAATAAGCCATTTAACAATTCTCTACGATGTTCCAGTGCCAAGCTATCTGGGAAGGAAAAAAAAAGAAAAAAAGAAAAAAAAGGGAACGATGCCATTTATCCAGAATATTGTAGTAGCTGCCACTTTTCTTGATTTTCAAGCCAGTATATTTCTCTTGTTGTTCAAGCCAAGAGACGGTAAGTTTCCTATATAGGGGTTTCGGACAAGGCGGTTATAATGGTGTACTTTTTGTTTTGATCTGACTCTATTTTTTAGGAGTTATGGGTTATTATATTTCATAGCATTGGACGTGATCGTCTCTTACTAGGTTGCTAGCTACCGCTGCAACCCAGATGGCAGTTAACCAGCAAAAAATTTAAACACAAAAGTCAAACGAGGTAATCTCGGGAGGAAGAAGGAATGTAGCTAAAAATTCATCCTCAGGGTATAGTTGTGTCAAAAACACATTTCTGGAATTTTTTATTGACCAAGAATAAATCGAATGCGATATTTTGAGAAGTTGATTAAACTTGCTGGTATTACAATTTTTCTCATTTTGATTTTCGTCATTTTAATTTTCGTCGTTCCAGGTTCAGAAATTCGCTTTTAGAGGCTTTGAAGATCTTAATCTTCATAGTCTTTGAAGATCCTCGAAAACTATGCTCATTAATCCTGACTTTTCTAAGGGGGTTTTAATGCACAGATGGTATTTGATGTTTATACGGGTTTTAGCGGTAGCTAGTAACCTAGTAATAGACGATCACGTCCCATAGTAAAAAACTAAATAGCCCATAAATCCTAAAACTAGTCATATCAAAAAAAGAAGTACACCGTTAGAACCGCCTTGTCCAATACCCCTTTATAGGAAACTAACTGTCCCTTGGCTTTAATAACAAGGTTTATATATTGGTTTGAAAATCAAGAAAAGTGGCTGCGGCCACCATATTCTGCATATAAGGCATCTTTTTTTTCTTCTATTTTTTCAGAAAAAAGCTATTCCCTGGGAAGTATATACACACAACAACAGTCAGTCAAATATGATAGACGAAGATGCTATGCCAAACAAGTTCAAGGGTGCTTTTGAGACGCCAAGCATTATTTCATTGGTTGAGGGGCTTCTCATATTTGTCAGAGACTCTCTGAAAGTTTTGCCAGACGTGATGATTGCGAATGTGATAGATCATGTTATGATGCCAGAGCTGTTAGTTATCCTTTGTCAGAATCCCGACCCTGGAATCAAAGTCTCTGTTTTAAAGGTTTGCTTTATGATATCAGTTTTTTTTTCTTCTTTTAGTTATTTCTCTTTTTTCTACTTTTACACATTTTTTTCGAAAACGGGAAATTAGATTTAGAAGATTCGCTTCGACACAAAAGAAAGTCGTTGAATACAAATTTGACAGTAAACCGATGAAGCTTTTGTTTAATGATGTAAAAAAGACTAGAGCTGTTCCGGTGTGGTGAGATGGCTTGATGTAGTTTCTCTGTCATAAGCTCCTTCCTCTTTTCTTATCCCTGCGCGGCCTCATTGTGGCATCGGAGTGTTCCTTTCACGAGTTTGCGAAACCCGAACCGTGACAGCAAACAGTCTCGAATAGTTTGGCATCCTTGAGGAGTGGCATCCTCGAAGAAATTGTTGTCTTGTAAACGACACAGTAATGCACTGGATTTCGATTAATAGTGTATTTTTTTTTGGGGGGGGGGGGTTGTTTGTTTGATTAGCTGAATAACCTCATTCTGACTGTTATTTGTAAAGAGTTGCCTTCCTAATGTGGTATAATATATGCAGACATGGTTCTATAATGAGTTAGAGGTAATAGGCTCGAGATTGCGTATGCAGGACGGTGACTGTTGTTGATAACAAAGCATTGCCAAGCGTAGAAATGAAGTAGTAACCAAATATACCCAGACTTGCACAAAACCTTCTTTCGACTAGAGGTTCTGGAGGCTTCTTGCTGTCCGGCTCTAAGCTGGCTCAAGCGTTTTGAGTAGGGTTGCGAAGAACTTGTTAGTCCTTACCTGCACTGGTAGGCCCAATTGCTTTTCCTGAGGTCAGGATGATTTCAGTGATTTAAATTATATAAAATTGCGTCATGGAGCGTTATGGAGTTGAAAGACAATTATTTTCACTTGACATTCTCACTGACGAATTCAGAAGTTTTAAACTATACTTACTAGGAATTTCTGAAACGTATCTCCCAGAGTTAAAAAAAAAATAAACTAGGCAATAAAGAACTTGTTCATTCAGGTTGGAAAGCTTTATGTTTAATAGAAAGGAGAAAGGACTTGTACAAGAATTATCTGAGTGATAGATCGCATGAAAACAAAAGAAATGTAAAGAAAGTGGAGAAAGCATTGAAATATGAACTAAGGAGGTGTGAAGTGGAGGCCATGGATAAAATTGCCGAGGATTTAGAAGATGCAGCTAGACGGCATAATAGTAAAATATTGTACTGGCACGTTAACAAATTGAGAGGTAGTAGTCAATCCGGACTTGTCCCAGTTAAAGATAGGAATGGGGTGGCAATTACCGATAAGGAAAAAGCTATAGCGAGATGGGACGAACATTTTGAAAACTTGCTTAACAGAGATACAGTTGCAGGAAAAAATATAGAGGAAAATGAAAAAGTTGGTAATCCTTTGGATGTGAAGGAAGATTTGTTTTGTGAGGAGGAATTAGCAACAGTGCTAAAAGGATTAAAGAATAATAAGGCTCCAGGTGCTGATAGGGTAGTAAATGTGTTTCTTAAATATGGTGGCTCTGAGGTTAGAAATAAGTTATTGAAGATTATGAATATGATTTTTGAAAAAGGGGAAGTACCTAACGATTTTAGGAAAACCTTAATTAAGCCACTTTATAAGAAAGGTGATAAAAGTGAGTGTGGTAATTATCGAGGCATTAGTCTGGTCTCTGTAGGTAGCAAATTGCTTAGTAATATGATATTTTTTAGACTGAGAGATGCTGTAGACGAAGTTTTAAGAGAAAAGCAGTGTGGTTTTAGAAAAGGTAGAGGATGTGTTGACCAAATTTTCAATCTTAGGTTAATAATTGAGAAGTGCCTAAGTTTTCAAACACCTTTGGTCCTCAGTTTTATAGATCATGAGAAAGCATTTAATTATGTTGATTGAAGAGTTTTAGTGAGTGGCTTATCCTTGTATGGTATACAAGACAAATACACTTAAGGTATTCGTACTATGTATCAGAATAACGTGTCTGCAGTTAAATTAGGACATGATATTCGTAGCTGGTTTTGTACTATTTCAAGAGTTAAGCAGAACTGTGTTCTATCTCCCTTTGTATGGATTATTTTGATGGACTTTGTTTTAAGGAGCACGGGAAAGGCAATGAGAGACCAGGGAATCAAATGGGGAGGAAAAAGTCTCCTGGACTTGGATTATACTGATGATTTAAGCATCCTAGATGAAAGTGTGAGCAAAATGAATTAAGTTTTAGAGGTTTTACGAGTTTAGGGTGCTATAATTGGTTTAAAAATCAATGTTAGGAAGACTAAGTCACTAAGGCTAGGAATAAGTGAAGATGAAAAAGTGGCGTTGGGTAATGAAAAGATTGATCAAGTGGGTAGCTTCACGTACCTTGGTAGTATTATTAGTAAAGATGGTGGGAGCAGTGAAGATGTTAAAAATTGAATAGCCAAGGCTCAGGGTGTTTTTTCACAGTTAAAAAATGTCTGGAAGAAAGGGAAGATAAGTCTGCAAACCAAGATTAGAATATTAGAAGCTACAGCGATGACAGTGGTCAAATGTGGCTCTGAAGCTTGGACGCTTCGAAAAGCGGATGAAGATTTGCTAGATGTTTCCCAAAGAAATTGCTTAAGGATTGTTCTGGGTACCCGGCTGACTGACCGTATTTCAAACAATAGGCTATACGAAAAATGTGGTCCAATACCGCTTTCTAGGTCTATAATGAAAGAAAGGTTGAGGTGGTTAGGGCATGTTGTGCGGATGAAGGATGACAGATTGCCGAAGATTGTTCTTTTCGGCCAACCATCTGGGGCTAAACGGAAGGCAGGTCTTCCCCGTCTGGAGTGGGAGGACGTCATAAAGAAAGATTTAAAGGAAATGGGAACTTCGTGGGCGGGTGTAAAAAGGGAGGCTTTGAATAGATTGGGGTGGAGGAGGAGCGTGCGTAGTTGTGTTGGCCGCTGGCGGCTTGGTGCTGCGATGAGTTGTTAGTAGTAGTAGTAATTCAGAAGTTTTAAACTAGACTTACTAGGAATTTCTGAAACGTATCTCCCAGAGTTAGAAAAAAATAAACTAGGCAATAAAGAACTTGTTCATTCAGGTTGGAAGGATGGGGTACATAGATAGGGGATAAGACCCTTGATGAATAAGGAAGTTTCGAATTCTTTCTCAGGTTGAAAAGACATTGATAAAACAATTACAATATAATTCTAGAATATGGTTCTTCTTCAAAGCTGTAACTTTGGTAGGTGATTAATTAGTTGTTCAAATGTTTCATGGGGTAGAACAATGTAGGGGTAAGTTCTTCTCCAAGCTATACGATATGAAAGAACTGTGTATTATGTTAATTATTGATGAAATCAAACCAGTCGGTAAAAATTACCAACAAGTAGGTAAATTCTTATCCCCCCCTGTCAAATATTTTGACTAGTGATACCCTGTATACACATCAGGGACGCATTTGGTTTTCGCGAGATCTGTTTTTTCGGGGTTGGGGGGGGGGGGGGCTCCGCTAGTGAAGGTTTTATGAGGTTTATTTCAAAAGTTTTCCTTATTATTGTACGTCTCCCGGAGAATCCATCACTCATGCTAGCTGCATGCTGGCTATTTTACCTGCTCCCTTGTTGTACTGATTTCCAAATACTGTTTGGTATCACAAACATTATAAATCTCTGATACATACAAATTTAATTTCGATCCTAAAAAATGAATCAAATTTGATTGAATTTTCCCACTAAACACAGTTAAGGCACTTCTACCATCATCTTTGAAAAAAAAAATGTGCAGTATTTTCATAGTCAGAATTCGGACATTCTATCACCATCTTAAAGAAAATGGTGTTCCTGTTGTCTGTTTTGAAAAAAAGAGCAACGAACAGTAACTATTTGTTCGGAGATAATTTTTTTTTTAACAAATGACATGGGGATTTTCATTATCTCATCATTAGTAAATCTCATTTTTACCATTTCCAAACCTCCTGTCCTGATCCATCGCTATCAAAATATAGTAAACCTAAAAATTACAATTGCGGTCAATTTGAAACCGCCGTGGCTCTTAAAAATCTTCCACCAGAACTTTGCAAAGCGACTTTACGTAAAGATAAGCTGGATTTTCTTGCTGGCCAGGATCATTTCGGAAATCATTTCAGTAAAACCGACGTCTGATGGCGCGCATTGACTTGTTATTATGCTTGAAAAAACTACAGTCGAATCACTTACTGCCGCAGATTCGTTCACCCTACCCAAAATTCAAGCCAAGATTTACAACTTTAAAGCGCTTGGGGCGGGGTGGGGCTGTTAAAGGTGTTCCCAGTGGAATTCTCTTTCAACCTTGAGTCAAAACATATATGCGAGCAACAAAGAGTTTTTAATTTTGAAATTTGTTTTAGAATGAGCCATTATGTTATTTGCGCTGTTTTAAGGAAAAAGAGGTGGACAGTTTCGGAAAATCCCTTCGTATGCAACAAACAAGCCTCTCTAGAACAGCCTTCGATTGAATACCAGATGGCCAAAGAAGGCATGGTCGTCCAAAAACACCAGGTTTAGGCCCCCCCCCAGGTATTCTTGTTCTTTTTTGGTACTACCCACTTGTTGAGGGAAACGCATTTTAGACTGGCATCTTTTAGATACTCTAAGTTTTCGTTTCGTTCAGAATTTTGGTGAATAAGTTTGGCTTTATTGATATACTATCCCAATTAAATAGTATCAATGGAGCTCTTGTGCATGGGAACTTTGAATTTTATTTTTGAGTATGGTTCATTTATGCTTTTGCCGTTTTGTTCTTTTTTATATATTATTATTTGTGCTTGCACAGTCATGCTTTTATTTTTTTTTTGGCAAAAAAAATGATGTTTTTACGAAATTGGGTAAAACAATTATATCAATTTTATTTATAGGTATTAGACATCATCCTGCAGAGAGTGAACGAAGAGCAGTTACTGAAGTTTGTCAAGTTAAATGGGTTTTTCCTTCTTGGAAATCAGCTTGGATTGTTTCCAGCTACGGTTGAAATTGCGGAAATGTGCCTTTCTATAATTCTAGGACAAAATGTAAGTTTGGAAGGGAAAATGAGTTTGTTTATGTGTCAGCGTTATTAATTGGATTAAGCTTGGGGGCTTGTTCTACTACAGAAAGTTTTGAAGGAATTCTGTAGTAGCAAATGTCTTTTAAAAAGATCTTTCAAGAAGTTTAAGGCTTGGCGAGGGGGGGGGGATGATTTAGTTTAAAATTCTCGCTGTTTCTTGGTTTTGTCATCACGTTTAAGTTTATGGCAAAGAGGCTATTGAACACCAATCTGAATAAGGGGCTCCTAAGATTGGTAGCAATTTATTTGTACCGTGTAATGTTATGTGCATCATTTTCTTGTGTGCAACATTCTATGTTATGTCCAATATATTGTGTTATGCCAGTTGTGGGCAACTTAAGTGGATGCTAAACTGTTCAAGTCCTAAATACAATGGATTGGGTTGTTTTTTTCAAATATTAGGTGTTTAATGGTTAAAAGAGTCAAAGTTTTAGATCTATATGTTTTGACTCTTCTGATATTCACCTGTTTCCCCTTTATTTTAACAGTAAATTTGGGGCGGAAATGTTTGGTTGGTCAAGTTCGGGTTGGGAGTAACTGTGAGCTACATGGAGATTTTCAGGTTAACGAAAAAGGCAGCTTTGGCAGCTTAAAGCCCTGCTGGATAGCGTTGGTCTTCCGTGAGCATGGAATAAGGATCAGGGACCTCTAGGTAAGCCTGAATATTTCCTCGATAAGCTTCTATCGTGCCTCCGGGGACCAGGATATTCAAGTTTGGCTAACTGGTCTTGAGAAATCTAGTAGCCGTCATTTTTATAGCTAGATTAATGAAGTGTACGTCGGGGAGTTTTTTTTAGACTGAAGCCATCGTGGAGGGCCCTTAAGAATAGGGACCGCAAATTGTATACTACTGCGGAATTGGTATTGAGTATTTTATGGCGGGGATGCCTCTGGAGGTAAATGTGCTTGCCCCCTCGGTGGGGAGGTTGGACCACTGAATGGGTTCTCATTCAGTACTCAATAAGCGAACATCTAAAGGAGATCAATCATATTGTAGAAATTGCGGATTGAAATGTGGCTGAATTTAAACTACATTAAGTAATTATTTTATGCTGTTTAAATGGACTGAATGATAAACGAATATTGGCATTCTTAAGGCTCTTGATCTACGGTCTTAATTAATTTAAGCGAATTGGTTCTAAGTATATTGTGAGATAGTGATTAATGAATTTTGCTGCTCAACCTTAAATTCTGGTTTGGCAAGCATAAAATGGGCATATACTTGTCACAAGTGCCGTTGTACCTGCCGGAAGGGTTTCTTCTATACTGCGGGAATGAGGTGGTTTCCCTTGTTATTCAGACGTTTCCTTTATTATTAAGTTATTACAACGCTGCAATGGCTGATACTGCTCTATAGAATGCAGTATTGAACTTCATAATACGATCGATTCACACAAGAATAAAAGCGTATCAGTGGAAAGGCGGTTGCCAATGTTTTTTTTTTTAGCAGGGTTGACGTCGATAAAGCCAAAGGAATAGCTCCTGGTATTTTAAGTATGGAAGGGCGAATTACAAAACATGCAAAAGACGAGCAGAACAATATAGATATTTGCCGCTGACTCGCTATCGCGGCGGAAAAAAAAGCCTATTTCAAAGTTTGGTATAATCTCTCCTATCGAAGCATTTGTTATTGGTGATGCCGTTAACTCACCACTGGCAGCTAAATTTAATGAGGTTAAACGTGAACTATGGGGTTTCATGGCAAAAGCTCTTGAAATCACGCTCCAGTGGTCCCCTTCCCAGACAGGTCAACATGCCTCGATGCCGGCTCTGAAATCCTCCGATATTGTTGAAAAACCGGCCCAAAACACGTGATTCCGCTCAAGCGAGACAAAATTTCAGTGGTGAAATTTGTCCGAACAAAGTTGGAGAGATACTTGAGCTTAAAAGTAGCCGATCTGAGTGAAAAGAGATAGTCAAGAGCAGAGCGATCGTATCTTCACTTGCAGAATTGATGTAAAACTCGTCACACAATATTTCCGTCACTGTACGGACGCTTGCCTTAATTGTCGTTGTAAAGGGTATTCCCGACAATTAAAAAAAATGATACTCAATCTTTAATACAAGGATGAAAAACATTGCACAACTTAGACAGAGCAGGTCGTTTAAAGTCTCCATGGAATCACAAAAGGAATTTATTTTCTGCTAAGAATCTTCCTAAAGTTGGGTATGAGAGACCTTCGATTGTCGAATACGTCGTCTTGCGGAACCGTTGCTTTAATTGTCAGGCCACAGATGGCCATATAGCGTCTCAATTTACAGCTGCATCGGTCTGTGGGAGCTGTGGTGAGAAGGGGCATCCATAGAGTCTTGACAATTCCTTTATTCAGCTCATGTGCTTTGTCGAATGCAAAAGTAGCAAAGTCATTGCCTCGAAGCAGCCCAAATAGCAGCTAACTCGAAACATGAATGGCAATTTGCTCAAAAAGGTTTGTTTTATCAAAGAGTTTACCCTGAATTTTGACATTATATGTATACAATAAGACTTTCTGACTGACGTAACTAAAGAGCTTATTTGTTTTTCTGACTCCCATGAACTATTTTCCTGTGGCGCTAGATGTGCCGGGAATCGCGGAAGACCATCCGGTGGCCTTGCTATCCTTGTCCGAGTAGACCTGTCAGCTGTCTTGGTGGATGTTACCAGCACCTATCTAGCCATCCAAAAAGATAATACTATGATAGTTACCTCATATCTTCCTACCGATCACAAGGACGAGCAATCGGAAAAACAGCTTGCTCAAGTATCTCACAATCTCTCTTAATGCCTGAACAGTAGGCCAACGACGCAAAATCAATCATTGGTGACTTTAACTGCAATTTGGACGACCAATATCTGCCCCATAGAAATCTGGTTCTCCCTGCGTATGGAGATCTGGTTGTCGTCAGAAAGGATTGCTGTGTGACATACATTCACAAACGGGTTTCGGCCTATAATTTAGACCATGTACTAGCGTCAGAAAACCTGACTGCGACGGCCCAGGTACATTTTCACGACACCATTTTCACTTCAGACCACTTCCTAGTCAATCTGAATCATGTTTCGACTGAACATAAATCTTATAAATGGGCTATGAAACAAAAATGTGACAAGGCTGATAGAGTAGTATTCCAAAATACTAGGGATGCGATACTGCAGAATATTTAAATTCCATAATTTCTCCACAACAGGTTTGAGGCTCTTAGACATCTTGGTGAAGGAGAGGGAGACGTGGACACTATATGGAGTAGCATCAGCAACGCTTTCAATGATGTTGCAAAGAAAGTAATTGGACATAAAAAGAGAAACAAAGACCGATGGATATCTGAAAAAACTTGGAACTTGATCTAATAAAGAAAAACTCTGAAACAACATTTAATTTCATCAGGGTTCCAGAACGATGCAATGATGAAGCTGTAGGGGTATAGGGATAAAAACAAGCTCGTAAAGAAAAGTGCGAGATCTGACAAAAGGACTTTCCTGGAGAACAAGGCAGTGGAAGAAGAAACGACAGCAAAAAAGGGGATTCTAAGACGGTCTACAGGATCACTAACGAAGTAATCGGCAAACGGCGAAAAACTGATGGCCCTTTCAAGGACAAAAATGAGAGAATAGTCGCAGAAGAGAAAGATATAGAAGAAGTCTGGGCCATCCATTTCGAAAGTGTCTTAAACTGTCAAGAATCGATCAATCCCCCCAGTATACCGGATGCTCCGTTGCTTATTCTTGAAATCGACACCGATCCTCCTACAGAAACTGAAAGAATTTCAGCGTCAAAGAAGCTGAAGAACGGAAGAGCTCATGGAAACGATAAAATTTTTGCTGAAATGCTCAAAACGTCTGTTAGATCCTGTGTGAAAACCTGGATTCTACTGTTTAGCTCGATATGGGTCGCCAAGGTTGTCCCAAAAGAGTGGATGTGCAGTAACCTTGTGAAACTATTCAAAAAAGGTAATGTCATGTTGTGCGACAACTGGCGAGGAATCAGTTTGCTCTCTATTCTGGGAGTGTTTCTTGCCCTCATAATTCTGCATCGTATCCAGCCAATGATCGACAACCATTTAAGGGACGAACGACACGGCTTCCGCCCAAACCGCTACTGTGCAGATCTTATTTTTGCATTACGAATGATGTTAGACGAGAAAACCGACTGGAGACAGAAGCTATACCTAATTTTCATCGACTTTGAGAAAGCATTCGATTCTGTACAATCGAGATACACTCTGGAAAATCCCTAAGTACTACGGTGTCCCTGACAAACTCGTAAGGCTAATTATGGCTCAATACGAGAGCACGGAGTGATGCGTACAGATGAGTGAATACCAATCGAGATATTTCAAGATCATTTCTGGAGTAAAGCAAAGATCTGTCCTGTCACCTTTTCTTCATACTGGTGATAGATTACATCCTCCTCGGATGCA
This sequence comes from Artemia sp. Qi Xiang Cuo, assembly GCF_049724085.1. Classification (NCBI taxonomy): domain Eukaryota; kingdom Metazoa; phylum Arthropoda; class Branchiopoda; order Anostraca; family Artemiidae; genus Artemia; species Artemia sp. Qi Xiang Cuo. The sequence goes on from NC_142800.1 coordinate 79,165,741, forward strand.
AAAACTACGGAATTCCAATCAGAAACGAAAAGAGGAATGCAGAAATAGACTTCGCAGACGACATTGTCTCTCCTCGAATCAGACAAGCAGAAACTCCAACAGTTTTTGGATGTGTTAGAGAAAAAGCACTTCGTTTCGGCCTCAAGATAAATGCATCAAAAACTAAAAGTATGGCTGTCACGGCATCTCTTCTTAACATAAATTGCGGCAACGAGGATATAGAACCGGTTGTTCAGTTTAAATGTCTGGGAAGCACAGTAGAAAACACAAGGGCAATAGACGAAGAGATCAATTCTCAAATCGGACAGGCTAGTTGCTCGTTTACCAGGCTTAAACAGATTTAGCGCTCACAGAAGTTTTCAACCCGGCTAAAACTTCGAGTCTTTAACAGTAAAGTCCTCCCACATATGCTGTATGCAAGCGAATGCTGGAAGTTAAATCAGATGCAAGAAAAGAGACTCCGAGCCTTTGAAAACAATTGTCTGCATAGAATCCTCAACATAAATTGGACACAACACGTCTCGAACCAGACAATACGTCAAATTACTGGGCAACCTCTAGTCATCGTCATGACAAAGACCCAAAGATAGGGGTACGTGGAAAATGTTGTACGAATGAAAGACGACCGAACACCTAAGTCCATCCTCCAGTGGCAACCAACGGGAACGCGGCGAAGGGAAAAACCAAAGAACCAACTACGCCGAACCTACCAGAGGGACCTTCTCAACGCAAATACGTCCTCACAACCCCATTGGGTAGACGTTATGGCGGCAGCCCATTTGAGGGACGACTGGCATCTCTTCTTCGCTGCCCTGGGAGCCTCCTGAGGCACAGGAGGATCTAAGGTCTATGTAAGGGATCTCCTTAACAAGTCTTCTGGTAACCGTCCTTACGAAGCTCTTTTACGCCTAATGCGCCTTAATATTCTGTATTCTTATTTGCCAGTCAAAATCCGAAGAGAACCCAAAATGCAGGGGTGGTCTTTTAATCCCGAGCTTGTGGATGCTTGCAAAAAAAGTGAAATTCTGTCATCGCGTATGGCTAGAAACTGATAAACGGCGTAAAAGTTGTTGCTGACTGTGTCCGAAAATTTGCTAATCAAAAGCTTGATAAAGTCCCAGCCAAACATAGTAGTTAGCAACAAAGCCTTATTTCAGCAAATGTCCAAGATTTCCCAAATATCCGCTGGGAACACCTTATTCGTGCAAAAAGTATGAAGAGTGCTAGAAGTATGAGTGAAGAGCTATGAAAAAATCATTATCAAAGCCAGTTTGCTGCTCCGTCGGAGTATCTTAAAGATGGTTTTTCCCTCAAGAAATTGTCTTACTTTGGGAAACGCTTTTCCAATTTTGCTCATATTGGCGGCCTTTTCCACTTAGAGCCTTCTCTGTTTTGTATTTTCAAAAAAAAGTAGAAAATAGACTTTCTAATTTCTATTGAAATGGATGACTTTTCTATTTTGTGGGGTTTGCAATCAACCCAATCTGTTTGTCTGCGTTATTGCTAAAAATAGAGCCTTAGACTAAAATAGACACAAAAAATACCACTATTTTAAGCGATTTCAATGCATTTATATATGGACAATATGCAAGATTTTGACTCGAATGCCCTTTTGCAGAATAACCCCAACTACCCATGGCACGTAACTCTACCCGTGTGAGATCTAATCATATGATTCTGAATGAAATTTCACGGGTTGAGGTCTAGTAATATAACGTCTTTGATGGGAACTGAGGCAAAATTCCGAATTTTGCTAATGCCGACTTATTAGAATGTTTAATTATTTGCTGCAGCTGTCTTTCTATTATTCTATGTAAAACAAGGAATTTTAGGATAGTTATTATTGGTTTACTTTTAGGATTTCTTTTTATTCATATTTGCTGCTATTTGTGATCGTTATATTTATTTATTGAGACAGTGTATCTCGGCTCATCAGCTTAACTCTATTTCTGGTCGACGCTAAATGATTCAATGTAATTTTTTTTCGATCCAACCTAATTGTATATTATTTTTTAGTTTTCCTTCGAAGACTCTCAGGATGTAGCAACACTGCTCCCGCAAGAATTAGCTTTATATCAAATTTCCGCGTTGCCTCTTGCTTTGTCATGTTTGAAGGCTTCAGTCGAAGATACTGCGTTATTCCACAACCTTATAAGAATTATCAGGGACATTATGATCAAGGTTTGCTGTTCATTTTTCTCTTTTCTTTTCTGAAGACAAGGTTATGGTTGTATTATTTTGAGTTGTCAAAAGCTTCTGCTATTATTTTTTTTTCTCAGAGGGCGAGGGAGTGAGGAATTCAAATGCTTTGATATATGTACCAGGAAAAATTTGAGCTAATGGTCAACAGAGCAGGGAAAGTGGCAAAATCTGGTGTTTTAAGCGGATGAATAAGAGTAAATCGTGAAGAAATGTTATTCATATTTTTTAAATTTATTTTTTCTACTTTTTTAGGCTTCTATTAGAAATATCAGAAAACTTCTAAATACGAAAAGTTAAAATAGTGGCTAAAATAGGACGAAGAAAGATATCAACCGTTGCTATTCGGAGATCCATTGGTAATCTTGCTTTACCATGGTCCAAAGTGGCTAATGAATGAATAGCTGTACGTTGTAGGGCACTCAGGAGAAGATGAAATCTCTTGTCTCTTTCCTAAAATTCGGTGCATACTTTTCCTCATTTTTTACTCCTTGAAAATGTGTAATTGTTTATTACCGCAGAATATATATTATGTATGCCGATTATTTGTAACTTTTAACATGTAAGAGTTTTACCAAAACTTTCAATATTAGATCTGTTAGCAAAATTTCCGCAGAGAAAATTGCAATCAAAATTGCTTTTGGTGCAAATTAGTGAAGGAGTTTACTACTATGATAGTTCCAAACTTAGATTTGAATGTTGCTATATTACCTTTTTCCTGGTAAATAACTGTTTACTTTTTTTTTTTTTTTTTTTTTTTGCGGAAGGTATTATTGAATATTGTCGATTAGTGTTGTTTGTGAGGAAGCGGCTAGAAATGGAAGTTGTAAATTATTGTTTTATCTCTTAGTCCTTCCTGCTATTAAACTGAATTTTAAAATGGATTTTAAAATGTGAAACGCCGTAAACTAAAAATGTATACTAAAATAAAGTATATATAAAATGCGTTGGAAATACTGGAAAACTCTGAATAAGCTGACTCGTAAAAAAATGTTAAACGAGACGTATCGACTGTCATATTGGCTGTTCCAATTTGAATTTCTTATCATAAAAGGTTTTGGCATAATGATCGTTTAGACTTTTTTTTGGCAAAAAATGGGTAATGTTTTATCAGAAAAACAAATGAGACCAATTAAAATCTACGTTATAACGCAGCTTTCAGTGCTGAATTAATCAATTTTTTTCTAAACTCTTGTGGTTTCTTTCTTTAAATTTACACTTAAAAAACGCTGCAAATAGAAATATAAATATGAGAGACTTTTAAAGCTAATCGGCTGCTTATAGTTCTCATTGACGTTAGCGATTTAATGCCATTTATCGATTCTGTAGAACTACCACCTATGCCAACTATAGGCTTAGCCTATAATCTACTGAGACGCATTTTGCCACAGGAACTTTCGTTTAAGTGGTAAGCTCGTGTTGATCTCAAAGCTAAATCTGTAAATTCGTTTCCTTTGAATTTGGTCATTAAAATAATTTCTACCAAAAATTTTTGTTTTTGACATTTATCAAATCCTTGTTCAACTCATATTTCGAACGTTCGGCTCTTTTCAATTATTAAAATTGTTTGCCTTTTTCTTACCAGGGCCATCAATAGGATTCTAGAAACTACAATAGTGGTAGGCTAATTGTTGAGATTTTTTCACATGCAAAAGGGCTTTGAAAAGTATAGGAAGTTGTTTCGATGTTTTTGATGTGGTTTACATTTTCCAGAGGAATTTTCTAATGATAGTTTTAGGCGCTCTTTCGGGTACCTGTATATCAAACAAAAATTATAAAAAAAATGTGTTTTTTTTAAAGCTCGTTTTAAAAAAGCACTAAAAACAGAAAATAAGTTTCTTGGGAATATACAAATTTAAGCAAAACCAAGGGGTGCAAAACAGATTGGGCTTTATATAACATAGATCTCAGATTGACCTAATTTATAAATGCAGAAATGGAAAACGTCAGTAAATTGAGGGAAGTGAGTTACAAAGATTAAAATATGTAAAGCCCGATCCCTTTTGCACCCCTCGTTTTCTTATATTCATAGATTCTCGAAAAAAAGTTTCTACTTTCTAGTCCATTTTGAAAATAAGATTTAAAAAAAGTTTTTTTTTATGTTTATTATTTTGACTTTTTAGTCTTCTGATTTTATCATCAGGAAAACGTATTAATTCGTATGCAAACATTTAAGCACTTCATATTCCCGACTACTAAGCCCTCTCGGTTTCTAATTGGAACGAATTTGATTTCAAATTTGATTTTGAGTTCCAGGTCTAACCAGCGTGGAGGTAGGGCACATCTAGATCCAAAACAGACAAACGCATGCTTATAAAGAAACAAAACGTAGATATATAAATGAAGAAAAATAGAGTCCAAAATGAGAGAGAATGAACCGAAATTATTACCGAAAATCTTTAGTTTCGAGGATAGTAATTAAGCATTTTTTTTCGTGTCTTTTATTGTATTCTCGTTTCATGGTATCTGTCCTTTAAGATTGTTTTTTTTTAAGCTTGTCTTATCTAAGGCTCGAACCAAAGTTACCACGGCCACAAGCAAGTGTTCTTAGCGCTGCGCTATAAAGATTTATACAAAAGCATTTGTTTTAGTTTTTTTGCTTTGTCCAATTACCCGATTGTGTTGTTTTATTTGTGCAAGGGGGAATTTTCATTTCGTGAAGTTGCACTGCCATTGGATGTAATGAAATTTAGAAGTAATCGGGTATTCGGAAGTTGTCGGAAAATAGCTCAAAAATTTATGACAAACACGTTGGTGAGTTGATAAAAAGAATAAAATATGCTATAATCCCATTGTCTAGTTCCAAAATGAAAACATGGCTAAGAAGGTTCAATCAAATTTTAAGGGTAAACGATGATTGGCTACTAAAAATGATTTTTTTAGTAATACAGCTGGGGATCCTAGGGGCTAATAATAAAATAGGGCCTGCTTGGATGTAGCAGGAAGAAGCAAAAGATGGTTACTTGTCAGTTGTCCCGATCACACTCAATTCAATTCAATTTATTCGAATAAAAGTAAAAAAAAAAAAAAATTAAAGTGACACTGAAAAAAGGATAGCAGAATAAAGTAGGGTAATTACAGCAAATTGGTTAAAAGTTGAAAGATTAAATTATGTTATCAAGTTTTGTTATATTTTTGTACAGCGTGCAGAAACTTGTGGCTAGCTCAACACTGGAGGGTATTTTGTTCCATTGAATAATAGATTTGTAAATGGGAGATTACTGGGCAGCACTAGAAACGCATGTAGGAATTATAAAGGCTCTATTGGATGAACGGAGACAGTGGGCTTCCGAATTATTAATATTATAATAGGTTAGTAGTTGAGGAGGAAGATTATTGTGGAAAGCAGAGTAAGTAAGCGATAAGTTTTGTTTTTGTATCGTTCGATCTAGTAGAGCTATACCAAAATCTGAGTACAAATCACGGGTTGGATATAGACTCAAGAAGCGAAGCTAGGTTAATCATAATGAAAAATATTAAAATATAATGAAAATATAATCTTTTAGAAACAAAATTATGGAAATTACAACAGAGAATCTTGGAAAGCAGGCCGCCCAGAACGCATTATATTAAATACCTAACCTAATCTAACCAACCCTATATACTAAATATTTCATTAAAATATATCTATATAGTAGTTTATGTCACTGAGACTAAGTTAATTATCTCTGAATACAGTCCAAAAAACTGATTTTAGTCAGATCAAGAAATTGAGTGTGGTGGGGATAATTGACAAGTACCAAAAATGTCTCAAAGAAGTTAGAATTTTGTGGGGGGGGGGGGGTGACCAAGGTGACTGAAGTGGATGGAAGAGGAGTGGGTGCAGCTGTACTAGGCTCAAGTGGCTTTAAGCTATGATAATCAGGTGTTGTATTGGTAAGCGTTAGTCAGCACTTCAATTGAAATACCCAATTTTTTTAAGTGTTGGTAGACTGGGCATTTTTTTGTAAAGCTGATTTGAATTCGCATTGGATTTTTTACCTTTGTAATAATATGATATCTTAAGCAGGTAAAAATATACGGAGAGACCCTCTGAAAATGAAACCCTCAATTACCCAGTCAATGACTAAATTTAACAATTCCAGGTGCCTATGATTTTGACTGCCCTTATCGATTTTGGATTGATTGAATGTGCAGTAACTTGCCTGCATTCAGTGTCTTATTTAGCACCAAATGAAACAGATGTGGTTGGCCAGAGAGAGGAGGAAATTTTGATTGATGACATTGCTCGTCTCTTATCCAGCGTAGCTGTTCGACTTGTTTCCATAACTGGAATAAATTCTTTTCAGGTTTGATAACATCATTTACATATTATATTACAAAACAATAAATCTGTTTGCAAGGGTAAATGTTTTAATTTTGTAATATATTTGCGGTTTTGTGTTGAATATTTAAGAGTAGGTTTCGCTTTGCTAAAGCTAAATACTTTGCTTTGCCTGATTATTGTATGTATAATTTATCTTTAAAATATCTATTTTTTTTCATGCTGAATTTTGATGTTATTTTCCCTCTTGTTTTGTATGGGCGCCACCTTCTGAGAGTTTCCTAAATAAGACTGCCAGTTATTATGAAAACAAAGTAGTGTCTCTATTTTTTCTTCAAACGCTGACAAGCAAGGCCCCCCCCCTCCCGGTCTCATCTTATATAATAATAATTGTTAAGAGTTGGGAATGAGCTAGTCCTCTCGCTTATAGGTTACATTGTTTGTCTGCATTCCTGTTTTTTAGAATTTCATAGGAAGTAAAATTATTTTGTTTAAAGCAAAACCCCTGGAGATTAGGATTTGTTTACGTCCCTTTTATATCCTGGAGCTACTTTTTTTTGTCCATTTTACCCAAATAAGCTGTAACACTTGGCAATTTTATCTTTTGATACTAGCTTCTGTGCCTTTTTGTAACAGTGTATTTATTCTTCATGCAGGTTACACATTTATAATATTTGGAGTAACTCACAAAAAAAAAACGAAAGAGAAAAAAAATAATAATGCACAAGTGAAAAAACGCATAACGCGGTAAAGGGAGAAATATAGACCCGTGTTGTATATTGAGAGCTTTTTGTGCAATACTTCTAATTTAATACTGTATCAGGAACTAGAACTTTTCAAACAAGAGCCAAGTTTTTTGTCCAAGGTGGAAGAGACAGTATTATTTTACAAAATCTAAAATAATCAATCAATATTCATTTTAATTTTTTTTTTCTTAATAAAGGGAAAAGTTTCAAAAGCAAAAAAAAAAAAAATTGAATTATAACAGAAAACTCGGCCAACGCTCGATCGACTGCTATATTTCCTGTCTGCCATTATTTCAGTTATTTGTTAGATGGTATCAACTAAATGCCACGAAGTCGTTTCTAACAATGAAAAGTTATGTGCAATCGTGTTGGCAAGTATGGGGAAATCTATTTAAGGCGTGGGGGGGGGGGGGAGTGGAGAGTCAAACGAATAAAACAGGCTGATTATATGAAATGTATTGTGAATTATAGGAAACAACGTAAAACTTTAGATTCCATAAAAGGCATGTCGAAGCCCCCCCCCCTGCACACAGAAGTTCCTTTGGCTTGATGAGGTAAGCCTTTTCAAATAAAGTGATAACTACAATCTGTTACTTATACAACCCGATACGCTTTTTCTTCTTGAAAGTATCATGATCCTCTTGCCCTGTTTTTCAGAAATTGTTAACCACTGCTTGTTCCGTAAAGAGCCTTTCAGACCAAAAATTTGGCTTACGTTTTCCCTTAAGACTGGCCATCTTACGGATTGCTACGGAGCTTACGGTCAAACTTAAGAAAATTACGCACTCCGTAACGTAAGTAAATTACGTATGAAACAGTCGAAGTTTGCCCAACTTCGTCAATAGAAATATAATTCAGAGTAAATTTTGATTAAGATCTAACCTACTTTGGTATATTTGAATAGATAGGGAGTGACTACAAAATAATTGATAAATTAGTTTGACTAAACGAGTTTGACAAATCATGAAATTAATTGAAAATATGCTTAATAAGGCACTAATAATTTCCAACTAATGGCACCCTAATAGGTCTACACCTTTTGGTTAATTAAATGAATTAATTAGTTAATTTTTTATTATGGTAATTAAATTTTAATCATGTTACAATTTTTTTATTTAATTTGATAAAACGGATTAAAAGAAATGCCTAAGTGAAAAAATCACGAGAAAAGTTGAAAATGATTTTTTTAAGGAAAGTTTGTAGGATTGAAAGGGATATTATAGGGGTGAAATGGGACCATTAATTTTTAGAGTAATGATAGGTCATTGACATTGGAGAGAAACAAGAAATGAGATTGAAAAATAATTATGGTGAGAATTTACTTTTAGAGTTCAGAAAGATGGATACAGATAACAAAAAAGGAAGATATTAAAGAAAATATGGACACTGACAAGAATTTTATTCAAATTATTCTCTAACAAAAGATAATCTTGTAAAAAATTGAAGATAAAAAGGTGTCTGCTTTAGAAGGAACATTGCAGTGTATGATCTCTCTAACAAGTAACACCTCCTTCTTGAGACAAGAAATATTTTCCCAACATTTCTGGATTATCTTGAAGCATTGTTACTTTATGTGCGACCTACATACTGGAATGAGGCATTTCAAATAGAAGCTGGAGACTCTGCTTATGCGTTTGGAGTACCACGTAAAGTAATATGTAATTGTGAGGGCAAAGTGCATATTCCATGATTGTCACAAACTTCTCAGGCTGCATGATAATTTCTGATCGAAACAGTCTGAATCTTTGCATAAAAATGCCGAAAGTGTTCTCAATTAACCTGTCAACTGAGGAAACTCTATAATTGTATATCTTTTGGAGTTCAGTAAGGTTTTTAGCAGGAATAGGCCTCATTATGTAGCTCTTGAGCGGAAAGGCTTTGTCCCATAAGAAAAATGTAGAAACATGGTGTTAGTTGGAGGGAATTTTTTTGGGTGGGGGAGCCTAGTATCTCCACTGTTGATGCGCTTCTCAAATTAAGACCGAGAAAAGACAACACCATCACTCTCAGATCCGTAGGCAGCAACGTCATAAAAAAAATTTGTCGGTCGCATCATAAGTTGCAAGTAAAATACCCCTAAAATAGTTTCTATAGTTATAAAATTGTGAGCCAGAATTGTGAGGGCATTGAAGCCTGATGTGCTTTCCATCTATAGCGCCTATGCAATTTGGCATTTTCCATCGGTTAAAGATCTGTGTTGCAGTAACTTTTAAGCCTTCCTCAAATGAAGTAGCAAGAAAACTGGGAGAAAGAAGGTCAAAAATGGCCTGTGTAGTCTCTTTCAAAATTTCTTAGATAGTACAAATTCCAACTCTGAACTCATAGTGTAAAGTTGTCATGCTGTTTCCTGTTGCTAAACACAAAGTCGATGGTAGGCGAGTCTCAGGGGGTGTGGCTCTTCTGTAATTTGTATTTTTCTTTTTTATTTTTACTCGCACTTTACTTAGCAAATCAGAAATTCATTTCTAGTAAAGCGTGTAAAATTATTGAGTTTTCATCATTGTCAGTCAGGAGTAGCTCATTAAACAAGTTCAACTGCCCTAGTTTCCCTTCTATCGTTTTCTAGCAACGGACATACTCAATGCTCCCTTTTCTTTCGTTTCTTAGAGCAATTGGAATTTTCATTTTTGCCCGGAAGCAAGTGGTGCTAACGCAATAACTAAAACATCATCATCAGAACTATTATTATCTGTCATGTTGAAACTAATTGCCAAGTGCTGAAAGTAGCAACATTAAACAGAAGGAAAGATTTTTTACGGAGGTTTTAGTCACTTTGGTCTGAAGAGAAAGTAATTTAGTCTGAAAGATTAGCTACGTAAAATCGTAAACGTAAACCGTAAGCGTAATTCTTACGTTTTGGTCTGAAACAGCCATAAGACGTGGTAAGCTGCCCACGTTGTCCCTGTTCTAAAAACAAACTTCAGGAAAACTTCGAAGGAAATTTAATTTGTTTTTTTGTTTTTTCAGAAATCTTAGTATATTTGTACGCGCGAGGTGTGTGCACTTAACCAGAAAGCATATACGCAGTTATTACGGGAGACTTCGTCTGGATTTACACGCTGAAAGTTTAAACATGCATGTTCGGCAGTTTTACAAGGGTTGTAATGCCTTACCCACGTTATGGCCTTGAATTTTAGATCCATAAAAACCTAGAGATAGGGAGGAAGGGACCGAGAGATGTATAGAAAGATAAAGAAAGGGAGAAAGAGAGAGAGAAAGAGAAAGAAAGAGAGAGAGAGAAAGAGAGAGAGAAAGAGAGAGAGAAAGAGAAAGAGAAAGAGAAAGAAAGAGAAAGAGAGTGAAAGAGAGAGAGAGAGAGAGAGAGAGAGAGAGAGAGAGAGAGAGAGAGAGAGAGAGAGAGCGTAGTCTCGTCGATGTTGTTATAAAGCATTAGAACTCGGTTGTTAGTGACTCTGAAACTCCTCGGAGATTGGAAAAGAAAACTCAATTAAATAAAACCTAATCCAAGACAAGAAATTTCAAAATCATACGATAAAAGGAAATACACTTTAAAGTAGTTTAAAATCGATTTTTTTTAAGGTTTTGCAAGATATCCTTCACCAGTTAAATTATTTGGAGCAAGGAGATAGACAAAAGTTAGGACTTGCTGGCCTTTTTGTTTACCGCAGAGCTCAGTGTTGGGTGTTGAAAGAGTCCATAGCTACTCTTCAGAGCTTATTAAGTGAAACACAATATTCTAGAAGACCAAGTCCAGGTACTTATATTCTCTATAATTCATATTTTATGTAGTCCTCCCTTCTTGTCTGCAAGTAAGCTTTCCTCGTATATACGATTCGTATATAAGATGTATTACATCATATATTTTTTTATTTTTTTATTAACAAATGGGTCACAAAAAAAGACATACAAATCTCCATATAATGCTAACAAAACAAAACTGCATATAATACCAACAATATCAAAATAGGTCCCGACGCATATTAGCGTGTTTGGGATGACCCAAAAAAAGGAACACTTCAACTGCTTATACACTAATACACTTCCTCGGAGAAATAATACTCTCTGACTCGTCCTCTCCTCCCCCACTTCTACTAAACAATTAATCAACATTCTAAGGATGATACATTTTTTTTACAGGAAACTTGAAGGAATTCAACACATATAGGCCTGACCTTTAGTCGGGGGCATCTGGATATTTACTTCTGAAGGAGGAGGGTAGAGTGTATCGAAACAGTGTATTTTCCAATTTCAGTTTTAAACGTTTACTCGGGAAAGACCACTTTGAACTAGTTTGTCCAATTTCTGTTCCCTTTATGACCCCCCCCCCCCATGTTTAGATCTGATTTAGCTCTACAATATTAAATTATTTTTTACCTTGGAATTCCTTTTGAAAATAGTTTCTTAGGCCAAACTATTTTCCTATTTACGAAAAATTAAGAGAGGAAACAGGTTTAATTTAAATAACAAAATTAATTAATTAATTAGTTTAATTAATTGAACAAAAACGAAATAAAAAACAAAAATAAAAAATTAATTAATATAAAAAAAATCTGATTATTTTGGCTCCACGTCCGGGCCTTTCTCAATGGAAAGAAAAAAAAACTTTAAAGAAGAAAAAACAGTTTTTAATTTAAAACCATCTAAAAAAGCGAAAAACTAAACACATAGGAGAAAGAAAGAGAAATAAAAACAACTAAAAAAACAAAACAAATAAATACAACTCACATTCTAAACAGTTGTAGAACTGCTGTTACTCGCTGAACAAGACAAAAATGAATGTCTATAGTGCACTAAAAGTAATTCTCCTCTTCACAATTGGCGGATAAATGGGATCTATTAAAAATGATGACTAGATTTACTTGGAAAAAAAGTAATGAAAACCCTCATCAAATTTACCAGGTTAATAATATTTATACTAACATTATATAATTTTTGATAGAAAAAACATTCAAAAAAAAAAAAAAAATCTGGGTACTAACATTGGTGTGGGCTTGCAAGGATAGGATAAATAATCGGTCTGGAGACAAATTTTCTTGGTCTTTGATAGGTAGTAGCAGAGCCAGGTGAATAAAATATTCAGGGTTCAGCTCAGATGCTAATTTGTGATAAACTGGGGAAGACTAATTTAATTCATGAAAATATCTCAAAGTAATTAAACTGACCTATTCAGGGCCTGATCTATGGGGTGGTTTTAGGGGCACGTGTATCCCCAGTCTGTTGAAAGTTTCACAGTTTTAAGGAAGGGTAGGGACAAATAACACCAATGGGAGAGCCCGATCTCTGTTGGTGCCCCACCCAAGCATATATCCTACTCCCAACCCAAGCATATATCCTACTCCCGCCCCTGGACTTTTAATTACTTTTTGTAAAATACTAAAGGAAATTTGTCTAGAAAGTGTTTTAATGTCCTAGTCGGTTAGCCAGTCGACCTTATAGTCTTTCAAAAATGCCAGAAATCTCAGATCAAATTGTCTATAGTTATCAACATAATAAGCGAATATTCAAAAAACCAGGTGACGTACAAAAAAAGGAAACATGAGCAAAAAACCACAACCTCAATGTAAAATGCGGAAGATACCAAACCTACTATAAGACGTATCAAACGTACTATAAGAAACAAAAAGTCGTTGGTATTCATGCTAATCAGAAGATAAAGTATGGCTATTTTTTCTCACAAGGAAAAAAGGTTCAATTCGTTTCCACCTATAAGACAAAACTTCTCTTTCACTTCTCATTTCAAGTTTGCATTGAGTAAACTGTTTTACACTATTGTCATTCAGTTTGGTAGCTCAGAATTCCCAGAAGGGAGTCAAGGAGACTGTAATAAAATCAACTATAGGTTCTTCTTATTCATCAAGATGTCTCTATTATTAAGTTAGTAAGAAAATCTGGGTTTTAGGCTAACTGTATTGCTGAATCAGTCCCTCAGTTAAATGCGAAAAAAATTTCAATCGTTGTTTAGCATAGTATTCTTTCTTTCTAATTATCATCATGCTCGGGAAAAACCTAAATTAAGTTAAAAATCCCCAAAATTAGGTGTTTGCATCCCTAACCCGTCGTTCTGAAAACAAATTTTTGTCCGGTTTTGTAAATTGCCCCAGCATTTCAAATTTATGGTGATTATAACAAAAAAAAATCGTTTCAGTTTTTATTCACCCTTTGACTCATTTTAGTTTTGCTGTTTGTTGATCTGCTTTGTTCTTGCGTTTTATTTGACTAGAAAAGGCCATAGTAAAATTTTCATTTAGGACCATCCTTAGCAGAGAAATGTGAATGTTTTTACTTGTCTAATATTTTATAATATATTCTTCTTCTCTTTAAATATTAACTTTCAAACATAACCTCAAATACAGAGGAAAATTGCTCGTCTGTTACTTTAATTTCAAATCCCATTTCCCAAACCAGCAAACTAAATATTGTGGATCTAGAAGACAAATTGCACGCCTGTGCGCAATATCGTGGATTTATTAAAGACATATGTAATTATGTCGAACGAATTATGACGTGGTTGTAATGTCCTGATCAATGCCATAGGTACAAATCGATAAGATATAAAAAACATTCGTTTTGCAAAAGTGACAAAATTTGGAAGTACGCCCGTTTCTTTTTTTATATATAATTATTGATGATTCATGTAGCCTTGTGATAGTCTTACAAATTTTTCTTTGAAAATTCTCCTCTTTTATTTTAATGTTTCTCGACATCAGGCTAATTTTTCATCACCTTTTTTTCGAAAATATTTAAAAACAAATCGAGAAAATATAATTAAAAATCTATCTAAATATTAGGGAGGCTACAGCTCATCATAGGGGAAGGGAGGGGGGGGGGGTAATATTTGCCTTGTCTAAACGTAGTTTCAATATATTTTTAAAATATGTAAGATAACATAAAATAGTTGCTTAATAAGCTTAATAGGATTTAGGTGGTTTTTGAGCTGTTTTTCGATTTGTGGATTCAGCTGCGGAGGTGGGTGCTGAGTTGTACAAAACCCTCAACACCGTGTCGGCCACGCATAATAATAAGAAATATTATGCTAAAAACCTGCATGATGACTTCTTTGTAGTTTTGGAAAAAAACAGATTTTAGAATTGAATTAGAAAGCTCTTGTTCATCTTTTGTTTCAGTCTATGAAATGCTTCTTTCTCAAGAGACCACGTCACGTGATTCACGAAAAAATCAACCAACCAGCTACCTGTCATTATTTCTTAACACGCCTTTGCATGCTCACTATAAGCAGTTTAGTCGTCGACTGAGCCTTGACAGGGAAGTCTCTCGCTCTGAGGCAACTGAGCGTGTCAAGTGGCTTATTATCCGCTCTGTAGATTACATCATCTGCTCTGAAGTTGGTGAAAACGGTTACATGTTCAGCGATAGTGAAAAGTCGTTTGTAAGATATATATCTTCACTTCTTATTACTTCCATGGATGTCGGCTTGGGAAAAGGGAGGAGTGATAATTGGAGCTCTATGCTAAGATCTCAAAGAGACATGCTTCGGGTACAGTTTGGTAGGCTGCTTGGCTTTCTCTTGAGCCCGCTTCAAGAAAAAGAGATACGATCTTTCATAATCCAGGAGCTGGCAGGTAGGAAAAGGTAAGTCGACTTACATTTATCAAACCTGGTAGTACAATTGCATACTTTTATTTATGATGTAATCTCTCTAGTCGCATAGTTTCAGAAGTTTCAGAATTATGTTACATATGTTTAAACCTAAATTTTTAAAACCAGATGATGGAATAGAATAGAATTTAATTTAAAAATTTCTTTCACAGCATGCTTGCCGAATTTGAATATATGTATATATATATATATATATATATATATATATATATATATATATATATATATATATATATATATATATATATATATATATATATATATATATATATATATATATATATATATATATATATATATATATATATATATATATATATATATATATATATATATATATATATATATATATATATATATATATATATATATATATGTATATGTATATATATATATATATATATATGTATATATATATATGTATATGTATATATATATATATATATATATATATATATATATATATATATATATATATATATATATATATATATATATATATATATATATATATATATATATATATATATATATATATATATATATATATATATATATATATATACATATATATATATTAAAAAGTGGTCCTTATTTTTCAAAGTAGGATATCTTCAGCAGGCACCCCCTAATCTTGTTTCTATTGTTAAAATACCACAAAATCCTAAAAAAGAGCCAAATATATTAACATTAAGAGGTCCCTACCAGAGGTTAAAGTTTTTGGTTACTGCATGCTCATTACTCATTGCTGCATGCCTAGCACAGTTTTCAACATTTCAAAAGTCAACACTACACTATAATACAGCATGATAGCTTTCTGAACTGCTGGACTTTTTTACTTATTTATCTGCAGGCTTCCCACAATGCATTTCAACACAGGACGTCATTTTTGTTGAATGCAATGTGAGTGAAAATGCAAATTTCAGGTTTTTATTAGTTTTATGAACTGCAATATATTAATTATGCTTCACACTGATATAGGTAACTTTATTAATCTGATACTTTGTTAAAGATACACTGACACTGACACAGCAACGAGTGACAGCATGGACTGCATGGTTTGTAAACGTGACAGTACTGATGCAATATTAAAACCAACTACAAGAAGTGAAACAGACATATGCCTCATTGGGCAATTATCAGACACTCTGATTTCAACAAAACTACCGTCGAAGAAGGAGGTCATGGTGCTATTCTATCACTACAAGTAAGTGACGAACAAGACAGTCTGTGAAGCAGGATATTCCACAGCCAATGACCTTCTTGCAGTTTGGGCAAAGGCACACATTCCAACAAGACTCAAGAAACATGTGGTAAAAAAAATTCAGTGTCTCTTTAAGGAGTATGACAACCTGAAGAGAAATAAAGAAAACAAAGCTAAGTGTTCTGAGACACTGAAAAAGAAGAAAGAAGAGTGGGAACTGGGCCTGGACGTTTTGTTTGACATTGCCCACGCCAACGCAATGGAGATGATACGCATTCAAGAAGACCGTGAGTTTCTGTTAGCGCAGCGGGAACCAGGACTCTATGGAAAGATGGGCAGTGTCGACAAGGTTTTAGAAATAAAAAGAGCACCCTCTCAGAAAAGGAAAGAGTAATAAACAAGAGAAAAGAAAGTGACCCTGGAATCATCATCTGAAAGTGACACTGAAAGCAAAAAAGGTCAAGAAATTCAAGAACCTGAAACAGAAGATATAAAACTGTCAACCTCAGCAAAAAGACAAAAAAGAGGACGAGTATACATATTGAATGACAAAATGTCAGCCTGTCTGGATGTGGCTAAAGTTAGAGACAGAAGTGCTGCATTACTTCTTGTTCCGACTCTGCAACACCTTGGTCGTGATCCTGCTGAATATAATGTCAATCGCTCTTCAATTCGCAGAGACAGGATGAAGCAGCGCCAGGTAATAGCCGAAAATCTACAGCAGGAGTTTAAACCAACAGTTCCTCTAACTATTCACTGGGATGGAAAACTCCTAAAGGATATCTGCAGCAGACAGATTGTTGATTGCCATCCAATTTTGGTCTCCAGAACAGGTGTAGATCAGCTTCTTGGTGTTCCAAAGCTAGCCTTGGGAACTGGCTGAGCTTCTGCGGCAGCAGTTTTTGAAGCAGCTGTGGATTAGGAAAATTATAGATAATGTAAAGTGCATGTGTTTTGACACCACATCTGTCAATTCCAGTGCAAGAAATGGTGCTTGTATCCTTCTGGAGCAAAAACCTGACAAGGACATGCTTTGGTTTGATTGTCAACATCATATCTTAGAAATAGTCCTACAAGCAGTGGTTCTTGATTGCCTTGGTCCTAGCAAAGGCCCAGAGATAACAATTTTCAACCAGTTTAAGAAATCGTGGCAGTATATTAGCAGAGCAGACTTTCAGACGGCTTCATCAGACGAGTGCGTGTTTTACAGCTGTTTCACATGTAATCACAGATGCCATAGCATTTGCTGAGATGCAGACACTAGCATATCAACCCCGTGATGATTACCGTGAGCTTTTGGACTTGACAATCATATTCCTTGGTGGCAGGCCATCTAAGGGAATCTTGTTCAGAGCTCCAGCAGGGCTGCATCAAGCAAGGTGGATGGCAAAGGCCATTTATGCGCTAAAGATCTGGATGTTCAGAAGTCGGTCCAAACTCACGAAAAGGCTCTTGTTGATATTTGTCAATTCACTGTCATCATCTACGTGAAAGCATGGTTTCAGGCATCGTCAGCACCATCAGCCCCTCGCATTGACCTCCAACTTTTCACGGACATCTACAGCTACAGAAAAATATCAGAATCGATATCAAAAACTGCCTTGAACAAAATAATACGACACCTATGGTACTTATCAGAGGAATTGGTGGCACTCGCCTTCTTTGACGACGACGTATCAAATGATACCAAACATCATATGGTTACAGCTCTGCAAACATCAGGAGCAGAGCACCCTCTGAAGAGAATAACAGTGGACTCATTGACACTGGGAGAGAAGAAGTTAGAAAAATTTGTAATACAGAATACCAACATATTCTTCAGCATTACCGGACTGCCTTCATCATACCTAAATTAGAACATTGATTTCTGGTCAGTTGACAAAGACTACAAGGCAGTTAAAAATAATGTACACAGCCTCAGGGTAACCAAAGGCATTGCTAAATGTGGTGTTGCGCTGATGGATGACTAAAACAACTGCACACAACATCTGAAGAACAGAAACAGTTGCTGTTGCTAGCTGTCAAGGAGTACTAACAGCATTACAGTGATTGAACCAAAAAAACACTGATGAACCAGTCTGAAGCCCATATGTGAACTGTGTAGTTTGACAATTGAAGTGACTGGACACCATTACTATTGCTGGACACTATTGCCAATCCCTTATTTTCTGTTTAGTGTACAGCAACTCAACAGTCATGTCTGATATTATTTAATTAAACAGCATTATTGTGCACTTTTTTTTTTATCAAAACTTGCTTACACATTTCTAATAGTTATGGTAGGGACCTCTGAAATTGAAAATAATGCTAAAATGTTTGTTTATTGTTCAATTATAATCAGAATGGAATCATTTCAGACCGTGCCCCATAAAAAAAGAGTAAAATGTTTTTTTTCCCATTTCCTAGGACCACCCTAATATATATATATATATATATATATATATATATATATATATATATATATATATATATACATATATATATATATATATATATATATATATATATATATATATATATATATATATATATATATATATATATATATATATATATATATATATATATATATATATATATATATATATATATATATATATATATATATATATATATATATATATATATATATATATATATACACATAATTTCTTAGACCACACTGCTTTTCCATTAAAAACAAAAAAATTTTTTTTAAACACGAAAAACGGGTTTTAATTTTCTAACAAGCAGTGAACTACAAAACAATTTAATTATGCACAAAAGCTCCGAATACTTCGGCCCCCACATCCGGGAGCCTTTGTGTGGCGAGATGTGGGGCCGAAATATTCGGAGCTTTTGTGCATAATTAATTGTTTTGTAGTTCACTGCTTGTTAGAAAATTAAAACCCGTTTTTCGTGTTTAAAAAAATATATATATATATATATATATATATATATATATGTATGTATATATATATATATATATATATATATATATATATATATATATATATATATATATATATATATATATATATATATATATATATATATATATATATATATATATATATATATATATATATTTATAAAACATTATCCATTGTACAAAATACTTAAAAAAAAGAGTCAAAACTTAGTTAAAAAGTCGAAAACAAAGAATAAATAGATACAATAAAATTAATAACTAATTTTCCTGGCTATTATACAACTCAACAAAGCTCGGAACCAAACTCTTCCGATATCTTTCATGTTTAGCGGGGATGGGAGTCAGTTTTGGGACTTTTTTGGATTTTAAATGAAATGGTCTGTTGCGAGTGAGAAGGTAGGGTTCTGGGATGATAGAACGTAATCGGGGAACAGACAGGGTCTTGGTACCGAAACGAAGGCACATGAGGTTCCAACGTGGTGAGCTTGAACTTACCTTGTAGATAATGATATGGAACCTTTCCTTCACCATCTATGCTTCCAAGTGCTCGTATTTGGACATTTTCAATCTTATAAATATGCTCTAAATAAAGACCAAAATGCCATACTGGGAAAGCAAACCCCAGTATTGGCCGAATAAAAGAACAATGAAGTTGGAGAAGATCCTTAGGGGGGCAAGAAAATTTTATCAAAAATTTGAGAAAGGAAACCGAAAGAGAAGCTTGTTTGAGGATGTTTTGAACATGGGCATCCCACTTGCAAGTCAGCTGTAATTGTCACCCCAAGTACAAATAGTTTAATTCATGTGACATATATTTTGGGAGGAATGAGGTTTGTGAAAGAAGGAGGTGATTTAAAAAAAATTAACTGTCATAACTGACAATTTATTAGCGTTCATCTTCGATAAAGTAGCCTCCTGTGTGACATGGTCAAGTAATTTCATAATCGAGCTTTTAATATTTCGTCGACAAACCTCAAGTGCAGACAGGTCTTGCACATACTTTCATCGCTCTGTGTGGTTATTCATGAGGCTATTAACCATTATAAGGAATAAATGGGACCCATCAGGGCTCCCTGGGGACTCCACACAAGATAGGAAGGGGATCGCAATAAATATTTTTATATTTAAGCACTTGAGAACGATTTTATTAAAAGGGAGACCACAATTGTAGCTAGAAAGGTACTCACTTGAAACTTCGTTAGCAGTTTTTTACAAAGATATTGTGGTCAATTAGGTCGAACGCTTTCTGGAGATCAATGAATAAAAGATTCAAACATATATCAGGGTTTTCAAGGTTTTTCAGAATATAGTGTCAAGAAGACTAACAATGTCTCTTTCAGGTTTCCAAATTGTTGTAACTCAATAAGTTCAAGAATCTCTGCCTTTAACCAATTAGCTAAGAAACCTTCTTACGATTTTACTCCAGTAAAGTCGTTCGCGCCTCCCTTCTTTTGGATTGAATTAATATAGCCCAGCTTCCAGCAAGACGGGTAACATCCGGAATTACTAATATCATTAAAAATACTAACAAGGGGTGTTGATAGTTTGTCAGGGAATACTTTTATGGGACAAATACTAGTTTTTTTTCAGCTTCTGTATTTTTTCTATTATTTGCTTCGCTGAAATTTATGGAATGATCTCTTTTGGAGTTTCAGGGATTAGGTGATTTTCCGAGAGAGAGAGTGGGGAGGGGCGTTTGCACAATACTAGTTAGGTCTTTATTATGCTCATTGGTTGTCTGTTCAGGCGGTTCATCCAGAAGAAGATCAAGTTTCTTGCACAAGCGACCCCCTATCTCTTTCACTTTCTTAAACCATTGCTGAGGTTTCCTCTGTTTTAAGCAATTTAATTTATTCTTACCATAACGAGAAGTAGCACGACGTCTTTCTTTATTTGTTTACGGATCATCTTTCTTTCCAAGGCGAAAAACTTTTAGTTTCAAATGGATTAGTCTTTTTATTTTCTCATTAATGTAAAGTTTATCTAAGGAACATTAATTATTAATTTAATCATTAATTAATCATTCAACATTGTCATTAATTTTGTTTGAAACAAACTGACCTTTGAATTAAGATTTACACACGACATAACATCATCCCAACCCTCAGACATAATCCAAGATCCAAAAGCAAAAAGACCTTCACTTGCTATTGGCCGGTACGAAAATTAAGAAACTGAGTAATTTGTTTTAAAAGCTAGCAGTGGTTTCAAATGTAGCATGAAATGGTAGCTACAAGCGAGGGGGGAGGGTAGTTAGAGTATTGTAAAAGGTTTTAAGGTTGGTGAAAATAACAACTAAACTGGTTCCACCTTTTGTAGTAGGGAAATCAACAATTTGCTTAAGCTTCTGATCTTTGGACAGATAATTAAGACTTAGTTCGTTTGCGTCTCCTGTTATAAAAATGCCAGTATTTGGATACATTGTCGTCACAAAGTCATGACTTACTTGTAGCCTATCATGAAAATTACGACGAGAACATGCATTCTATCCGGGTGAATGATAAAATGAGCAAATGATTAAATCGCCGAGGCAGGCATTTGGGCTTAGTAGATATCCAAATGATTTCATCGCAGTCACCTAGTCCTGGCACATGGATAAGGGTAGATGATAGAAAATTCTTGGCGAAAATATAAGATATAGTTTACCTCTTTAATAGAAGACAATTTTACATAAGAGGAAACTTTTACCCGCGGCTCTCTCAATTTATTCCCAACTTTTAAAAGTGAACCTCTTCCCCTTCCACTTCAGAACCAGTTTAGTAGTCACTCGGTCCAGGGTGGTGAGTTTGAGCCTTACGACAAATTTCTGTACAATACCCCGAATGACGATATTTCACTTTAAGGTGATGTTCTCCCCACTCCAAGCATTAATTTTAATACTTACACTCCGTTAAAGTTACCTCAGAATAAAGGTTTTTTGAAGTAATCTGTTGTTAAACAGTTTGATAAAAAAAAAGACGTTATCATTTCCCCGTTTTCCTCCTTCCGAACGAAGAAATTTTGAAGTTAGTTGAGTTATAAGCAACAACAAAATTGAACCATATTGATATAATTACAGTTACTGGAGTCCAGGCACAAAATCCAGATCTCCTTAAATGACTGGTTTTCAGGAGTTTATAAAGCTACGCCCGGTTGACCACCCACTGGGGAAAAAAGGAAGAGGAGTAATGATTTTCGCCATCTATCATCTACCCTTATCCATGTGCCAGGACTAGGTGACTGCGATGAAATCATTTGGATATCAACTAAGCCCAAATGCCTGCCTCAGCATTACACTGATTTAATCATTTGCTCATTTTATCATTCACCCGGATAGAATGCTTGTTCTGGTCGTAGTTTTCATGATAGACTACAAACAAGTCTTAACTTTGTGACAACAAAGTATCCAAATGCTGGCATTTATAGCAGGAGACGCAAACCAACTAAGTCTTAGTTATCTGTCCAAAGATCAGAAGCTTAAGCAAATTGTTGATTTCCCTACTACAAAAGGTGGAACCAGTTTAGTTGTTATTTTCACCAACCTTAAAACCTTTTACAATACTCTAACTACCCTCCCCCCTCGCTTGTAGCTACCATTTCATGCTACATTTGAAACCACTGCTAGCTTTTAAAACAAATTACTCAGTTTCTTAATTTTCGTACCGGCCAATAGCAAGTAAAGGTCTTTTTGCTTTTGGATCTTGGATTATGTCTATGGGTTGGGATGATGTTATGTCGTGTGTAAATCTTAATTCAAAGGTTAGTTTGTTTCAAATAAAATTAATGACAATGTTGAATGATTAATTAATGATTAAATTAATAATTAATGTTCCTTAGATAAACCTTACATTAATGAAAAAATTAAAAGACTAATCCATTTGAAACTAAAAGTTTTTCGCCTTGGAAAGAAAGATGATCTGTAAACAAATAAAGAAAGACTCCCTGAAAACTCGCATGAGACCTTTAACGGGGACAATAATGGAGGTATTGTCAAGTAAAATGAAATGGAGTGGATTGTCATAAACATGTTGAGCCAATGCGGAATCAAAAGTCTCAGGCCTTCGTTGCAGCTCCATAGCTTTGTCGATTGAGAACCTGTGTTCCGACAACCTCTCCACCAATTGCTGGTGGGTTCTTCCAATATAGAAACAACCACAAATACAGGGAACCCTACAAACACCAATGCTCAAAATGGGGCTGGTTTTATTTTTGCCACTGTTAAAATAGCTCTGAATGCTATTAGAATTTTGAAAGCTGACATTTAGGTTATGTTTTTTAGAATTCTTTGCAGTTGGTCACTTAATTTGGGAAAATAGGGTAAAACAGTGGACTTTTTTATCACCCACCAAAGTGGTGATATTTATTGGTGGTTGTGAAGCTGATGCATCCTTTTCTTGTTTTTCTTTTTGTCTTTTTCTATGATTGATTCCAGTAGCAGTATGGGATATCCATTTCAAAACAAAATGTCCTTCAGATAATTCAGTTCTGGGACTATATGAGCTTTTGAGCATATTCTTATTACACGATTGACTAAGTTATAACTACTCCTCTTTTTACGCAAGGAGGGTGGTTGGAACAGAAATGCAAATACTTTTCATTATGTGTAGGTTTTCTATAAATCGAAAATCCAAGGCTGAGAGATTTATTGCAGATTAAAAAGATTAAGAAGATTATTTGCATTTCTCTTCCAACTGGATTTTTGTTATTTTTATTGCATTTCTGTTTTACCCTTTTTTCCCAAAATAAGTGACAAACTGCAATGAATTCTGAAAAAACATAACGTAAATGTCACCTTTAAAAAACATAATGAAATTCAGAGCTATTTTAACAGTGACAATGATAAAACCAGTCCCATTTTGAGCAGTGGTGTTTATAGGGTTCCCTGTTCTTGCGGTTGTTTCTATGTTGGAAGAACCCACCAGCAATTGGGGGAGAGGTTTTCGGAACACATGTTCTCAATCGACAAAGCTATGGAGCTGCGCTAAAGGCCTGAGACTTTTGATTCCACCCTGGCTCAACATATTTATGACAATCCACCACCATTTCGTTTTATTTGAAACCTCTATTATTGCCCCCGTTAAAGGTCTCATGCAAGTTTTCAGGGAGGTAGTTGAGACAAAAAGGCACATTCACCGAAAGGTTGCTCTCAGTAGAGACACTGGAGGAACCTATTTAAGCCCTATTTATTATGAACTAATTAATTCTGATCGTTTTTATATAAATCAACAAAATCATATTTTGCAACCTAACCAAATCTGTGATAGTGTCTTACCTAGGAAGCGATTGGCTTTTAAAAATGCTCTGTGTAAATTAAAAAATTGAATTGCCATTCAGAATTGTATTTTTATTCAGTTCCCCGTTCACTGTTACTTTGAGAGGGTCTCAATATTTTAGTTTTTGTTTTAATGTTTGGTTTTTTATATTATCTTTGGATTTTTATCAGTAATTTTTTATTTTATCATCGTGCACCGAGTACGGTCAAGCTTGAATCATCCTCGTTTCTCTCTTCTTTACTGTGTTTTTTTCGTCGTTTTGTCATAAAGTGTGGTTGATATCCAACGACGCCTTTTTGTAGATACACTAATGACAGTGGTGTGAATTGGGAGGGAGAGGCAATGGTCCCACCTCTTCACTTTCAAATGTACTTTTTTTTGTTCGTTCATTCAAAAAAAAAAAAAAATCCTTGCGTCCCCCATTCACTCACTTTTGGGAATTGATACCACTACCTTATAAATAAAACTTTGGTGTCCCTTGTTCCTAAAATATAACTGATTCTCTTTTTTCAGATACGAAGAGATTCTTCGGCTTGCTGCCATTTCATCTGTGACAACAGAACAGTTAATTAATCAAAACATGAACGACTTTTTAACAAATCATTTTTCGACGCTCGACGAACCATTTCAAGAATCTTGTTTAAAAATACTTCAAGTCCTGCAATGTTTGGGAACAGTTCATAGTCCAGTATCGAATGGTAATGGCTGGTCATCTGTTGGCTGGGGGGCGCGAAGCTTACCAACTACCCCAGGAGAAGGACCCGGTGAGGTGCAGTCATGGTCTGAATATCTATCACGAGCAAAATATACCAGGGCTAAGTGGCTTCAGCAGTTAGAAGCACCCGAGTTAAGGTATGTATTGAATCTAGGAATATAAAATATATAGAAAACTAACTTCAACTAATTTGACAGCTTTCGCATAGGTTTTGAAGCTTTGATGTAAAAAGAAGCTACATTTATCGTTAAGAAAATCCTTACTCTGCCTTGAAACCAATCTTTTTTCAAAATTTTGTTATAATAATATAATAATAGCATTATTTATAACCTATTAGAATATTTGGATATATAAATATTCTAGTTTATAAATTATTTCTAGTTGGCAACTCATAAATTTAATAAAAGTTACATTTACATAACAGACAAAGAAATTTGATCTTTTTACACCAACTAATCAGCAACAACAAAAACGAAAACTTGAAAAAGAAAATTTTGGATGAAAATTCACTATTTTGAAGGGAGTCCAAAAAAACAGTTTTGAAGTCAGGCCAAAAATCTTTTAATAAACATACGAAATTCTAATTTGTCTATTTTTCTTTTGATTGGTACATAAAGAAATAACATGCTTAAAAAAATGTGTTGTGGAGTAAAACATTAAGAAAAAATAGTAAAAAAAAAAAAAAAAAAAAAAGGCACAGATGTGTAGTTGCTGGTAGCCTATTGTGGTGATCAGTCAGCTTCTCGAAAATATTTGTGCAGTTGTAATTTTTCACTGTTTTTCGAGTCGATACCAAAGAGGAAAATAAAGCAGAAATTTGCAGTAACGAAAATAGAAAGCTTGGAAATCGATAATATCTTTCTTCTTAAAAATTGGTTTAAGGTCAGTGAGATAAAGAATAGAAATATCAGAAAATATAGAATAAAATCTACAGAGGGTAATCTAATTATATTTGCCCAAAAGTTGATCCAGGATTTTTGTTCGAGGGGGGGGGTTTACTAATTTTCGAAAATTTGGGGGGGGGGGTTCAAACCGGGTAACCCCCCCTGGATACGGCCTTGTATTTGCCCCTATTGGCTTCAATTTTAAAGTCAACAGTCTGAATGTTCACCTTAGTGTCGCGGGCAACATAATCCCGATGCGTCTATATACTAGCAAACTTATATATTAGCAAGAAAAAAAATAATGAAGAATAAATGCTTTCATTAGTTTTTTCTTTAATTAGGAATTTAGTTAAAAACTAAATTTCTCCAAAAGTATAGCAAAAGAGGCTCATTTAACTCCACAGAATTTAGAGCATTTATGTAAAACCAGGTTATAACCACCAATTAAAAATATAATAAAGTTAGTCCATTGACCTAACAAAGTTGGAGGTTAAAGTCCCAAGGGTGATCAGTGTATACCAATTTGAATTTGCTTTACATATATTTTCACGGTAAGCCTTACGTTTCATGAAATTAGTTTGGATACTTCAAAAATGTTTTTCGTTTATTCATGTGTATAAAACCTGGCCTTCAGTTTATTTTATTTCTTTTTGGCCTTCAGTTTCTTTATTCAGTTCTTTATTTATTTTTTATTTCTTTTGGCCTTCAGTTTATTTTATTTCAGTTTATTTTATTTCTTTATGTACGAAGCAAAAGAAAAATAGACAAATTAGAATTTCGTAGGTTTATTAAAAGATTTTTGGCCTGACTTCAAAACTGTTTTTTTGGACTCCCTTCAAAATAGTGAATTTTCATCCAAAATTTTCTTTTCAAGTTTTCGTTTTTGTTGTTGCTGATTAGTTGGTGTAAAAAGATCAAATTTCTTTGCCTGTTATGTAAATGTAACTTCTATTAAATTTAGAGTTGCCAACTAGAAATAATTTATATTTGAAATATAGATTTGCAGAAGCGCCTCCCTGAAAAGTCTGTATTACGAAAACCCAAACTTTTTTTTTCTTTTTTTAGATTAGTGTAAAATATAAACTTTCTTTTTTATAATATTTATAAAAAGAAAAGAAAGCCAAAATAAAAAAAAACATTTTTAGTGAAGTTTTGAAACTTTAAATTCCACAGGCAAACCTTATCCTAAACCTTATCATTGTTTATTTGCATCTTATCACCGATTGTTACAATCATCAATTGAGTGTTTTACAGCAGCTTGATATTGTAAGATATAATGGGAATAGTTATAGGCCACTGTATACTTATCCATCGGGGAGCGGGGGTAGAGGGAGCTAGAGTAAAGAGGGAGCTAAAGTGTGCTTTTAATTTTAAAGTAGTTTCATATTTTTTTTTTCTGTTAGGACTTTCTTTGAATGTGCTCTTCCTCTGCATACTTACTATTATTTTGTTAGCTAATAAATTCAAATAGTTAAGTTCATACAACTTGCCCTTACAACTTCCTTTAATACAGGTGCCTTTTGTATCTTTCTTTGGGGGCTATTAGCGTTTTGTTAATTTTATTTTTTGTGTGCGAATTAAAAAAATAAAAATGAATATCCGCTTCAATCTTTCGCTGGGGTCTCGTCATTTAAAACTAAGAACTTTTCGTGTTATATAAATTAAGTTTGACTTAGTATTGAATTAAAACTTGGCTGGTTAAATTCGACGTCGTTTAGCGCGTCCATAAATCGATAGTGCGATTTAATGTTAATGGGAATTTTTATTTTAGGGCTCGTAAAATGACAGAGCCAATTGCCATTCGAGCTTGTGACTCTGCGATATCTGTGACAAGAGAAGTTGTAGAGCTCCAGAATTCTGAGCGACGGAACGTAGTGCAATCAATTAGGTCGAAAGCAGCAAAACTAGCTGACGGTCCAAAATTATGGAAATCACTGGCAGATCGTATGCTTCACGAACATGCTGCTTGGTATATGCCTGAATATTTCCCTCAACATTGGGAAATGGACCCAACTGAAGGTCCTGATAGAGTCCGTATTCGGTTGCAACGCTGTTTTCTTGATATTGGAGATAGGTATCTTCTCCCTGATAGCAGGAGGAAAAAGAGAGAACCCCGTTGCATTTTTGAATATCTAATGTCACCCATTGATAAAAATTTAGGTAATTCAGTTGATCGAATCAGTGCCTTTGATGTAATTCGGTTTTCAAGTCCTTGCATGAGAATATTGCCACTGGGTGAAGTTAACGGTGAAATCCTTATAGGTCGATCGGATATTTATTTTGTGGTTAACGAGGGAGAAGGTGAGAACTGGTCACTCAGTGAAATTCGGTTAGTTTATCGTAGACGGTACGAACTAAAAGACCAAGGTGTGGAGTTATTTCTCACGAGCTCAACCACACTATTCATAACATTTGGAATGAGTGCGGATCGAGAGTCATTTTTGAAAGAGCTCTCTAATTCAAATCTGCCCAGTTTGGCAACAGGGGAAGAAAATTTAACGGAGATGACTATGCTGTGGAAAGAAGGCCTTATGACGAATTTATCCTACTTAATGAACCTCAACACCCTTGCTGGGCGGTCCTATAACGATCTAATGCAGTATCCTGTGGTACCTTTCGTTTTAGCTGACTATTCTAGCTCTTGTTTGGATCTTACTAATCAAAGCTCGTATCGGTAAGTCTATCATTTCTTTTATTGCTTATGCTAGTTATGATATGCTTAATGAAGTTGCTTCAGTCCGACTATGACCTTGCCTAGCCTTACCTGAAAATGGTGACATCCTACATTACCAAATTTTGTGCGGCAGTAAAAAAGGTAATCTTCGAGTGCCTGCTTATCTTTTTGTTATTCTTTTTTCTAAGTAGAACTAAAATTCGTGAAGTTTGCCCTCTAAATTTGGGTCAGTAGTCGACCTTAGACGAATTCCGTGCCCCTTGCTGATTAGTTTGGATAATTTTCCAATGATTTTCATCGGTGTTAGTAATTCCAAACTTTTTTAAAATTTATTTTAATTTCTGTCGCAAATGATGACGAGAAAGCTCATTCTTCGGTTGAATATAAGCTTTATTTTCAAAACTGTTATGCTTAAAATCTATCTCTGGCTAACTGAATTTATGATAGAAGTTAGATGAGCAGCAACGAGGGTGATTTAAAAGAACATAATAGGTATTAATCTACATGCCGTTGCTGAACTCTTTGGCCAGTTGTAATTACTTCTGAAGACGTCGTATCTTTTAGTGTCTTTTTTTTGTAGTTATTAGTTGGGGTTGGACCTGAAAATAAAGCCGGATAGTGCTGCTGTGCGATTCAAATCAAAACTGTTATGGAAATAACAAGAAGCCGAGATTTCACCCTTTTAAAAAAGTTTATGAAAACTAAAAGCCACTTCAAGAAGTTAAAGAACATGAAGATGAAGAAGTGAAAAAGCAAAAAGGTGAAGAACCCAAGAGTTATTTCATTGTAAAGAAGCATTATGTTAAATATGATGCAAACGAGCTAGTTCTCTTCACTTACTTCATTAATACCAAACAAATCTCGTCTCCATTTCAAGGTTTCAAAATTAAATATCTTTAACTTTTCTGAAATAATTTGTCTTCTTTCTTGTCTCGAAAATCATTGAAAAAAATGTGTGTGTGTGTATATATATTGCCGGGAGTCCAACGGCGATTCCTCCGGGCCCTGGCACTCGACACGTGGCAGGCTTCTGTATATGGATTCTCATTGTTTCTTGTCTTCTAACCGAAGAAAATTTGAGACTAATTGCGGTCTTCTGATATTGTGGTCTTTTCAAAGATATTTTATTATTAGAGCAAGTCTTATTTCTAACAACGATATCTACTAAGCTTCAAACTTTAGGTTTTCTATTTTAAGGTTTTTGAATTGTTGAAACACCTTGGTAAAATACAAGCAAACATTTTTGCAATTAACAGTTACTGGGCTTGAGTAAACGGCACGGGACCAGTTCCTTTGAATGGATTATCATTGTCGCTTGTCTTCTAACCACAGAGATTTTGTTTCCTTTTCAAACTGCAGTCTTTTCAAAGATATTTGATTATTAAAGTAACGCCGATTTCTAACAACTATATCTACAAAGCTTCAAAATTTTTTCTTTTTTTTAGGGTTTTTGAATTGTTGTAATCCCGTGTTAAAATATATAAAAATATTTTTGCAACTATCAGTCGTTTGCTCTTTACGCAACTTTTTGTCTTTGCATACTACTGTCTCTTCAAAAATATTTGATTATTGAAGCTAGTTCGATTTCTAACAACGATATGTACTGAGCTTGAAACTTTTCGTTTTCTTTTTTAAGGTTTTTGAACTGTCGTAATCCCTTTTCAAAATTTTGAATCATCATTTATTATACTCGTATTAGCAAATTTTCGTTTTTTGGCCTTCCTACTAACATTATATAACTGGTTGCGTTCAAACCTGTATGCTTAATCACGTCGCGAATGGATTTTGTTTAACAAAAAAACAAACTAATTTAAAATTTTCAGGTATAGGTCTATTTTGAATTAAAACATTAATATAATTGCTCGGGCACCGTAAACATTTTTGCAGTTTACATAATAACTTTAGCGATTCTGAGCTGATCTTAAAGTTTTTTTTCAACTTTATTTCATGTATAGTGTTTTTTTGCTTTTTTAAACTCACCGACGAATTTTTATATTTTTATTTTATTTATTTCTTTTTTGTTTGTTTGTTTATTTTCCTTATTTCTTCTATTTAGGAATCTCAAGAAGCCTGTGGGTATTCAAGACCCAAATAATGAACGGCACTATATTCATAATTACAACGTAAGTATAGTTTCATGCATATGCTGTTATGTTTTTGTTCTCAATCTGTTGCTGTAAATATAACTTGGATAGTGTAAAACCAGATTTTCAAGTTATGTTGCAAGACTAAGATTTTCGTATAACTCAGACTAAATTTAAAATACTTTTTTGTATCCACAATAACAACAAGAATCTGTTCTGTAAATATCAACGGTAACTAGCTTGTAACGGGCCAATAGAATTTTTTTGTAGCTTAGCATTGTCTTTATAAAGCATAATGGTATAACCAGCTTGGGTGAGGGGAGGAGCAATGGATTCTTGCCCCCCCCTCCCCCCCCCCGAAGATCAGGAATTAAATATTTCTGTGTTTTGTAGTGAATTGTGTTATATTTCAGGCATATCAGTTGTGATATATCGTGAGGCTGTCCAAGGGATCCCCTTATTCCTCAAAGTACCAAGGAGAGTGGGAATGAAATTTAATGTCTGAATTGGCTAAGTTGAAACTTACACAACCATATGTATCTTAAAATATAAGCTCTTTTTGTAATGAAAAAGACACCCATATACAGACTATGCACTTTTTGGGGTGTCTCAAATGTAAAACAAAGAAGCATGGGTGAAAAATCGGCAAAAAATAAGCTAAAAACATAGGTCATCAAACAGCTTAAAAACATTAGCTTTCCTTTAAAGGTGTTGTTGTTCTTTGAGGATAAAAGATTCCGGTTAATATTTGAAATATTACGGAGGAAAGATGCTGATTAATGTAATATGAATTATTAATTGCTATATATAATTAATAGTAATTATTAATTGATATAATAACTAGTTATTATCGCCTATTTATTTTAAGGTTCGACTAGTGGTAACTGACGAAAAAAATATTTGTTGTTCAGAAATAAGTGCCTCTGAACTCGTTGGCGGAGAGAGCCTTGCCACTGGATGGTGGCATGTATGTTTGCATTATGTAGCTGTCATTTTCCCATGATACCCAATTGTAAACAGTAATGTTAAAGAGAAGTTCACAACATTTTAACCGCATTGTATCTTCTGCCATTTTTTTCCCTGAGCTTTAGATAGGGCGCTACTTCAAGTTGGGGACTGCAATTACTACCAACTTGTTGGGTTAGAACGGTCATAATTACGAAAGGCTCGCTACCAGACACTATTCAAAGCTTCTACCTTGACCATCTACCACAAAACCTCGTGTGACCATGGGTATTTGTTTTTTTTTAATCTCACTCTCAGTCTTGTCTAGGCTGTCCTCAGTTTTAAATTTTGTTTGTCTTTTAGTATTTGAAGAATGAATATCAGAACGCTGCGTCTGATGATTTGATCAAAGTCCCTTACCATTATGGGTCTCATTATTCAAACAGTGGGATTGTACTTCACTTTTTAGTTCGGCTGCTGCCATATACCAAGCTCTTCTTGTCTTATCAAGGTTAGTAGTTGGAAGTAACCATTCATTCTCATAGATATCATCCACACATGACATATACGTAGCGTATTTTTTTGGCGGGGGAGGGAGGGGGTGTACACAACTGTGAAGACAGTGATAAAAATGGAAAACTTATATGTGAAATATAAAAAATAACGGAAAAATAGCATTGGCCTCGAAAATTTCAGGGATGGACCAACAGCCCATCCTCCTCTTTGTATCTGTATGTCTGTACCTTTACACGTATCTATGTCTGTCCCTCTATATATATATATATCTGTGCCTGTATATAAACGTGTGTCTTACTATGGAACCGGGTACTTGGAAACCGGAAAATTTAAAACATGGAATGTGCGGGCATTTAGAGCAAAAATCTCAATTTACCTTCTTCTTGTACATAAAATTATAATTAAATAATAAATAATGAATCAAAAAGTCACATTTCTGAAATTCTTCAGGGGAAGACATTGGGTTCTTACACATGCCCCATCCCTCCTACCCCTGTGTAGGTAATTATAGCAAGGTAATCTTTGACTTTACACTTAAAATATTTCCATAGTAATGTTTTAGCTGCCTTTAGAGTTCTCAATTTAGGCAGAATTAGAGGACATAACTCCTCAATATCCCACCCCTACTTGAAAACCATTCCTTAAAAAAAAAAAAAAAAAAAAAAAAAAAAAAAAAAAAAATTGCCAGATGCCTTGTTCATGCAGACTCGAGGTGTTGGCAGACCAATGCTTAACCGAACTGGCTGCAATGAAGATGTGAACCAGTTCAAAATAGTATGTTTCAAGTTTGGAAGTAGATAATTTGGATAATGAAAATAAATAGATGTGTAAGATATGGCGTCTTTCGATGCTACCAGTGATATACCAAGGATTTTGAGGAAGGTTGCTTCTTTATATTTTTGCTTGACCTGTTCGTAATATGCAAGTTCAAACTGTGTCCAAGCTATAGTAAGGGGTCCCATCCCATATCCGCCCTATGGATGCGCCATCGGTGCTATTATTTGGTGATGCCCCAAGACTAGTATTAAGCGATTTTTAATTTGGGTTAGTTTCAGAATCATTTGTTTTTAATACAGCTTTCGCCGTCTTTGAAACAAAAATTTCAAACTAAATTGGGCTGTCTTTTACAATTATACTCGCAGGACATTTTATTAATGGTACAAGTAAAACGGCACAAATGAATTGTCAAACCGGTCAGTTCTACCAGGTATTGGCAGTAATATGCTCTTCCTCCTAATATTAAATATTGAGTTGGTATTATGGGGTAGAAGATTTTGGTGATTGGAAATAGCAAGGAGAAATTGCCCAAAATGCAATTATCAACAGAAAACGGCGGTCCCTACAGGTTTTAATCTTGAAAAACCCAAGAGTAGATTTATTATCAATAAACTTTTCTTCTAGGGTGATTTTAATTACTATTCCCTTGACTCGTTCCACAGATCACCACTTAGATATTCAGTAATATGAATCTGAGTGGTTCTATTCCGCTTCTTAGGGCTGTAATGAGAGAGGTTGTGATGGTTAGAATACGTTCTGTGGATGAAGTATGACAGATTGCCAAAGATAGCTTTTTAGACAACCATCTTGGGCCAAACTAAAAGCAGATCTTCCCGAATAGAGTTAGAAGAGGTCGTTAGAAAGGATTTAATGCGAATTGAGACTTCTTGGGAGGGTGCAAAGAGGGAAGTCTTGAATAGGTTGGGGTGGAGGAAGAGCTTGTGCAGCTGATCTCTGGTCACTTAGTGTTGCAGTAAATTGTTAG
The DNA here is from genome assembly GCF_049724085.1 of Artemia sp. Qi Xiang Cuo. Taxonomy (NCBI): domain Eukaryota; kingdom Metazoa; phylum Arthropoda; class Branchiopoda; order Anostraca; family Artemiidae; genus Artemia; species Artemia sp. Qi Xiang Cuo. The sequence goes on from NC_142800.1 coordinate 79,199,475, forward strand.
TAGTAGCTGAAGTATTATGAAGATGAGGCACCCAGAAGGGACATGTATATTCTAATAGGGTTTGAAGGTTTGTTAGACATGCATTTCAGCTGATTTACTTGGAAATCCAAGCGGTACATTAAAATAAAGGAACGAAGTGCACAGTTTCTGCTTGGCTGATGGAACAAGCGAAAACCAAGGAGCCGGGCAAACAAGTTTCGTTTTAGCAGATGAAATTTGGTTTTGTTTTGTCGATCTGCAAACTAGGTACCACATTCTTCTTTAAATTTTGCTAAAAGTTTACGGCTGAATTGTGGTATAGCTAAGGTTTTATAAACTTTGAGCTTGAGAGATGCAGATAAGTAGTCAACATATCTAAATTGGTCACCCATGTTGTCCTTATCATAATTAATTACGGCAAGGAAAAATAGAGTGACCTATTTGTTGCCTTGAGGGGCTCCACAAGTTATATGAACTTCGTCAGACTAACGCATGCCCATTTCCTTAAGCTTAGTAGCAGTTATGATGTGTTTAGTCAAATCAAATGCTGTCCTATAGACAACAATTAGTACATCAATGAACTTATCTATCTTATGACTTACCTATCAATAAGTGAAAGTGTGGTAATGTGGTTTCTATGGTATTTAATTGATGTAGTGGTAGATGCCTTTATTCTCTCTTTATAGGGGAGATAAACTATGGCCCTAAGGTAATTAAACTTTGGTAGTGTGCCTTAGGCTCTGACTGGACGAATGAGGCGTACCAGCAGGGTATATTCGAGAGGCTAAATGTAGATTGTAGAGAAGTTGGCTATAATACAGTACTTTTATTCAGTTAACATATACTAGTACAAGGTATAGTAATGCATATATTATTCTACTGGGACTGGCTGTCCCAAGTAGACTACAAGTCTCAGAAAACTACAATAATATATAATAAGATACTTAGACACTTACAATAGTCTGACAATATTCCAAGGTATTTCTAATAAGATAATAAACGGGCAAGGGTTTGCCTAGCAAGTAAGAGAGTCCGTCTTGGGTCTAAGAATTTTAAGTATATTTATGAAAAACCAACCGCGTCCATCCGGCTCATTGACATACTTAGTTAGAAAAGTGGTTATTGAGCAAGTTCCTTTTAACATTATGCACCCCAGAATGTGTTTCGTCATCTTAATAAAAAGTGGTATTTCGAAACTTTTGTGTTTGCGTCTTGATATTTTTACTAAATTCCAAATTGACTTAACTACAAAGCTTCACCACAATACTCCCTATTTAAAGACGAGTGGTCCTTAACTCTCTATACTTTACTTTTAAAACAACTTTATTTTGTACACATCTATTATGCTGCCGTATTTGGGTCATTATGTGCATATACCCTCAATGAGTTTCCTTAGGGCCCTGTTTATGGTTAAATATATGCCGTGTCCTTTTTTGTCCAAGGATATCAGTTTTTCAATTTATCCTTGTTTCTCTGTTTTTCTGTCTCTAAGACTGGAAAATTCTCTTTTTACCCTTTTCATATGCATCTTCTGTTTTAGCTTGACCCCCAGTGGCTTAAGCATTATATTAGTGATTCTGCTTAATTTAGATTTCAAGTTATATTAGAAACTATTTGATTAATTGAGTTTAAATTTAATTCCCATTAATTATTTAATTTATCTGGGTGATAAGATAAGATAAGATATTTATTTCTAAAAAGATCACTATCACAAGCCCACAAAGGGCCGAATTCGGACTTCGGAGTCGACAATATAAGTGGTTGCACTAAGAACTGGCAAAAATGAAACAACAACAACGAAATAGAAAAATCATAATGAACAATCATTTAACTGTCAATAATTAAAACTGTAAAAAGTCAATTATAAAGTTAAAAAGATAAAAAACTGGTCAAACTGAACTTACACAAATACGAATCGGAAAAAGAATTAGAACGGATATAAAAAAAGGAAGGGGGGGGGGAATAATCGAATACACACAAAAAAAAGGGCGAGACATAAATGAATATAAATTAAAAGGGACACGAAGAAAGTGTCAAAAATCCAACTACAGTAAGTCAATAAAAGAGTTAAAAAATAAAAGCTGGTAAAGAAGGGGGGGGGGACAAAAAGAAGGAAAAAAAGAAACTATTGTGACATTTTATTCATTTTTCCTGTAATAAAAGGGACAAAAGTTCTTTCGTATGTCAAAGTAACGCAGTGAATGGGAGAAAAAACAGGGATGGGATCAGAAACAGCTCGAGGCGGCCGTAATCTCGATGGGGAGTGACGTTTGTGGAAAATACTTGCCGTCCGAGGGTTTGTTATAGCATTTTTTGCAAAACGGGGGCACAATTTATTTCTTCGTCTCTCGAGGGTCTCTAGGTTTGAAATATTTAACAAATGCAAATATGGTATCATGCCCTCTTTAAAAATAGTTCTTAGAGCTCTCTTTTGGACATTTTCAATTTTTTGTGTTGCTTCATTAGAGAGGCCAGGGTGCCACACAGGACAAGCGTACTCTAATATGGGACGCACAAAAGAAATGTATACTTGTAGTAAATGTGATTGGGGGCAACTGAATTTATTTAAATTTTAAGGAGGGAAAGCGAGGAATTTGCTTGTCGTAGGATATCATTTATATGGGCATCTCATTTCAAATTAGAAGAAATTGTAACACCAAGGAGTTTAAGAGATGTGACAGAGGTTTCAGGAGAAATAGGAGCAAGAAAAAGGGGAGGGGATACTTAAGGAAAGTTACGGAGACTATTGCGGATCTAGAAGGATTAACAGTCATGTCAAGGGACGAGGCCTCACAGGCAATATCTTGGAGTATGCCCACTAGGTTGCTAAACATGTTTTTATGAAATATCTCTAAGACTTTCCAGTCGTTGACAAATTTCCACCTATTTTTTTAAAGGGCTGAAAGGCGGTTAACTCCAAGAGAAAAAAGGAGAAGGCCTAGAATAGTCCCTCGAAGACGTCCATTAAATATGGGGAGGTGGTCTGAGTGATATATCGTTTATTTTTCGGGGTTAGAAATGCTTTGGATAAATTACGCATGACAATTTTGGTTTTTAAATTTTCACATATTTTTCCAACACAAAGCATTTTCACATGTTTCAATAATATAAAGCCTTTGAGGCTATTTAGCACAATTTCTAGGCCTAAATTAAGTACCGATTTTATCTCACTTTATGATGAACTTGTAGTAAAGTCTATAATACTGCATACAGTTTCCAAAATATTAGTTGGCCAGTTATGTTCGGTTTCTAATGGTATGAGCTACAGTATCAGGATACAATTGAACTGGCTTCGAAATTCGTTACTTTCCAAAAATGTGTCAAAACAATGATTGAGAAATGGATCCGAAAGGATGTCACAAAAAATTTGATATACAAAAAAAAAACTAAGGATGTATCCAAAATAAATATTAACATTAGAATACACATAAAGCATAAATTGTTACATATATATAGTAAAAAGAAACATTCAATTTTGTAAAGTTTAATTACTTTTCTCTCTTATTATTATAAACATCATATGCCGCTTAAATAGAAAACATTATGTTTCTTGCTGGATTATCCTTTTCAAACTTAATACTTAACGGATTATTTCACAATAAAAATATTTATACGTTGACTCGAAGTCAAACATTATTTATAAAATTAAATGACTAGTAAAAACTTAAAGTAAATAAAAACATGGTATATAAACAAGCATTGTGTAATAAACTTATACAAGTATTGTTAAGTAACAAAATTTAGTTACAAAATTTATCAAAAAAATATTTGGTTAAAGTTTTAAAAGTTATTTTAAAACACTATATAGTAATTTAACTAGACACAAAGATTTTTTTTTCAAAGTAGATTTCTCACAAGGCAACACTAAAAAGTGGTATAACTCTTTTTTTTCATTAGTAAAACACTAATTACTAATTTATTTACAATGAAAAGTATTATTGCTGACATAGCAAAAAAATTTGCTCCATTATTTATCATAAATTTCTCTTTTACTTTCATATTTATGAACTCATAGTGCCAACCGAATTGTCTGCGGTTTTAGATAACACTTTTTTTTCTTTTTTTTTTAATATTTAGTTTCTTTGTGATAGATTATGGTTTTGTGCAGACAGGGGTTCTTACATCCTTCCCTCCGGGGGTTTGATGTTTCTTATAATACCAATATTTAAAAACACATACAATCAATCCCACTGCTGCCACCAGTTGTGGTAATTTGGTTTTTATGGTATTTAAGTGATGTAGTGGTAGATGCCTTTATTCTCCCTTTATAGGCGAGATAAACTATGGCCCTAAGGTAATTAAACTTTGGTAGCGTGCCTTAGGCCCTGACTGGACGAATGAGGCGTACCAGCTGGGTATATTCGAGAGACTAAATGTAGATTGTAGAGAGGTTGGATATAATACAATACTTTTATTCGGATAACATGTACTAGTACAAGGTATAATAATACATATATTATTCTACTGGGACTGGTTGTCCCAAGTAGACCACAAGTCTCAGAAAACTACAATAATATATAATAAGATACTTAGACACTTACAATAATCTGACAATATTCCAAGGTATTTGTAATAAGATAGCAAACGGACAGAGGTTCGTCCTGCAAGTCAAAGAGTCCGTCTTCAGTCTAAAAAATTTGAGTATATATATGAAAAACCAACCGCATCGATCCGGTTCATTGACGTACTTAGCCCGGAAATTGGTTATTGAACAAGTTCCCTCCAAGCTGAGACATTCCAGGATGTGTACCTTTATCTTAATAAAAAGTGGTATTTCTAAACTTTTGTATTTGCGTCTTAATATTTTTACTAAATTCCAAATTGACTTAATTAGAAAGCTTCACCGCAAAAGGACGTCATTTTTATACAATCCTAAAAAAGGCTTATGCCAGGTTTGCCTCTCACCCGGACTCTCTGTCCTTTTCTACAATTAACCATGGCTTGATGCCCGCAACTACTTGATTTTAATTACAAATCAACGGACTCCCTCCAGACGCATCTCCAGACTCCAGCCATTTAACGATAAGATGTGAAAGTCGAACAAAATTCACTGTAGTGCTACACCCTTCAACTATTCTGGGTCGAGTCAAGTTAATGGACGACTTGTGACATGAGTTCACTTTAATCAAATGATTCGGTGCCTTTGGGTCTTAATTGATAGCATCTTTTGTGATACTTCGCCTTTAAAATGATGTTCAAATTGGCTTGTTTCCAGGGCTGGGGGAATGACCGATCACTGAAGTACTGAGAATAATAACTGTAATTGGGGGCTCCGTAAGAAATGTTGCGTATTCTCTTAAAATTTTTACTAGCAACTTGCCAGGATAGGAAGTGCAGTTGTTTCTCGGTTTGTATATCTCCCTGTAAACATGGTAGTAAATAACTTGTTCGATTTCATCTTATTCACGTTCTTTAGTCAGAGGATTTAGTTCAACTCTACTCAGTGTTGGATACATGGCACGGATTTCGGTAAAGAAAGAATTTGATTCTTATGCTCATATTAAAGTCCTATCTGTTTCAGCATCTTTATTTCACTTGGTGACATGTTTTCCGGTCATCTTCCTAGCAGTCAAATGCCTCTAACGCTAATCACAATTAAGGAGGGGGGAAAGTGGCAATTTTATAAATACCGTACTTCTTTTAAGCATTTTTTATCTGAGATTGTGCTCACCTCTAACAAATCCCTTAATAACATCAATCCAAGGAGCCCATCTAGTCTTCTAGCCCTAGCCATTGCACTGATGACATTCCCAAGTAGCTTGTACCTGCATCGTATTCCAGTACATCCATATAAAAGGTCCAATCAGTCTTCTAGTTCCCATAAGGGTCGCTAATTTTGGGAGTAACAGCAAAATATGGCACAGGCAGACTTCTTATTGCCGTCCTCGAAAAGCTGAATAAATTTAAAAGCTCGCTTGATTTGAATCATACCTTCACATTATATTTCCCTAAATTGAAATCTATTTGCTTTTACTCGTTTCGTTTTAGTTCTTTTGCTCGATATTATGCTGCATTTTTATTTATATCTGTTATTTCCCCTTTTGTCTTTGCCTATAATTCTTGCGTTTTTTTTTTTTTTTGTTCGAAAACAGGAAATATGGTACAATATAATCATACTTCTGTTTATTAGAAAGGTTCAATTTTTTTTTTCAAATAGACAAGGTTGTCTGTTAATGTTAAATGTTTTGCAAGTAATATTTGAAAAAAAAACAGTTCACCATTTACTTTTTCAAATTTATTTATTTATTATTTTAAAAATCTTTCTTTTAAAAAGATCTTTCTGTTTTTGTTTTTTTTAATTAATTTATTTTTTTAAGTTTATATTTTCACATTTATTATTATTTGAAAATAATTAGTACAACATTTACTTAATAATATTTACTTTTGCTCAATAACACATAGTTTTATTTGTAAATGTCATTAACTTAAAAGTCAATTTTAATTTTAGACCGGAATTTTGACATACCGGATAGAACTTTTCACAATCTTGGTGCTACATGGAGACTGGCCAGTGTAGAATCGACAACAGATGTTAAGGAGATGATACCAGAGTCGTTTTTCCTACCTGAATTTCTTGTTAACATGAATGGTATGGAGATTTCATTACATACACATACACACACACACACACATATATATATATATATTATATATATATATATATATATATATATATATATATATATATATATATATATATATATATATATATATATATATATATATATATATTTATATATATAGTACCGGGAGCCCAGCGGCTTTTTCGCCGGGCCCCGGAACTTGGCACGCAGCAGGCTTCTATATATATTGATTCTATATATATGGCTTCTAATTGTCGCTTATCTTCTAACTGCAGACAATTTGTTGTCTTTTCATACTGCAGATCTTTTCAAAGATATTTGATTATTAAAGCAAATCCGATTTCTAACAACAATATCAACTATTATTCAACTTTTGGTTTTATTTTTTAAGGTTTTTAATTGTGTGTGTTAAGTATATATATATATATATATATATATATATATATATATATATATATATATATATATATATATATATATATATATATATATATATATATATATATATATATATATATATATATATTTATATTTATATTTATATATATATATATATATATATATATATATATATATATATATATATATATATATATATATATATATATATATATATATATATATATATATATATATATATATATATATATATATATATATATATATATATAACCCCTATGCCTTCCTAAGCTTAGAACAAAATTTGCACTTTACTGAAAAAATATAAATATTTTTACTTTTATAACTTTAATAAATCAAGGAAAATTAACATTTTTATTACTAAATATCAGTATATGTGTATTTAACTGACAATATAAAGTCATTTGAATTTTTTTTCAGTAAAATGCAAGTTATGTTCTGGCCTTGGAAAGGCATAGGGGTTTTGTGTCCAACTTAGTTTATTTCTGCTCGTTTTGAGTTTTGACTCTGTTATTTATTGTAATTTCTGTTCGTTTTGGGTTTCATTTATTTATCGATGCTGATTTGTGGTAGTTTCATACTGGGTAGATTATTTGATTTTATTTTTGCTCATTTTTGTTTAATGGAGCTCTTTACTTGTCTTTGAAAAACTTATTTTTGTGGAAACAGTTTTTTTAATTAATTTCTGTTCGTTTTATATTGACATATTCTTTTCAGGGTAAAAGAAAATAATACTTTAAATATTTTCGTTTTATTTTAAGACTTTACAGTTTGGCCTGGTATTTGTATGCTGGAGAAAAATTTTCAGCAATTTTTAACAAAACACACCTTTTTAAAAATCTGGGCACAAAGAGTAGTGTTTAATTTAGTTTCATACCTCCTCTAGTTGACCTGAAATGGAAAACTTGTAGTACTTTCTTTCATAGCTTGGATACACTTACGCTATTATGATTTGGTTAAATTTTGAGATCAGAAGTAGCCCCGAAAGCTTTAACATAATACCCTCAGTCGTTCTTGGGATACTGTTGAGATGCCTTATTGGGAATTACCATTAACACAGTGGATTTTGATTTAATCTTAAGGCAACATTTAGTTTTTAAACATAATGGGCAAATGAGAGGGTGTGCTTGGGAGGGGGATTAGTTGCCCTTCAGTCACTCTCGACTATTAAAAAGGGCATCAGCCCTTTCTATTTTCAATCGAATGAATTTTCGAAGTTCCCACGACAACTCCTTTGATACGAAGTGCCCTGGTCTAAACAACAACAACAACAAAAAATAATACATCATACCCACATCGATCTTTACTATAAAAATGTCAAACCTTCCAATCACTTTTTCGGCGATTAAAAAGGGCACTAGGTCTTTCGATTTCCAATCGAATGAGCCCTTTTTGAAACGACAAGGCTTTCTTTAATTACCTTATATGGTGTTTACACAAAAAACAACAAAAAATATTACATTATACCCATATCTATCTTTACTATAAAAATGTCAAACCTTCCAATCACTTTCAACTATTAAAAAGGGCACTAGCCCTTTCAATTTCCAATCAACTGAGCCCTTTATAAGTTTCCACGACAACACTTTCAATAAAAACCTTATATGCCCCCAGGGCATAAATTACACCCCTTGCCCTTCGGGCTGGGGGGGGGGGTATCATCCTCAAAGACCTAATTTCCGGAACTTTCTACTACATTGAAGAATATGGCTATCTGAAAATTTTGATTGGACGTGTTTGGGGGAATGGTGGGTGTGAGAGGGGGGTTAGCTACTCTCCAATTACTTTCGATTATTAGAAAGGCAACTAGCCCTAGTCCTTTTGAAGATTTACGACAACTCTATCTATAAAAGCCTAATATGCCCTCAGGGCATGACTTACAACCTTTGCCCTTGGGGCTCTGGGGGTTTCTCATCCATAAATACATCCAGCCATTTCAATTTCCAATCGAATGAGCCGTTTTTGAAGTTTTTAGGACAACGCGTTCTATAAAAATCTTATTAGCCCCCAGGGCATAACTTACAACCCTTGCCCTGAGGGCTGTGGGGGGAGAGGGGTTATCATCCTCAAAGATCTTATTTCCAGAACTTAAAACTAAGTTGAATAAAATGGCTCTCTCAAAATTTTAATTGGATGTGTTTGTTGAAAAGGTGAGCCTGAGAGGGGGGTTAGTTGCCCTCCGATCACTTTCAACTATTAAAGGGCACTAGCCCTTTGAATTTTTCATCGAATGAGCCGTTTTTGAAGTTTCTACGACAACGCCTTCTATAAAAAACCTTATATGCCCCCAGGGCATAGCTTATAACCCTTGCCCTGAGGGCTGTGGGGGAGTGTCCTCCTCAAAAACACAATTTCTATCTGGAAATCAACTACGCTGAAGAAAATGGCTATCTCAAAGTTTGATTGGATGTGTATCGGGAAATGGTGGGCGTGGAAGGGGTATTAGTTGCCTTCCAATCACTTTCGACTATTAAAAAGGGTACAAGCCACTTCAGTTTTTAATTGAATGAGCCCTTTTCGAAGTTTCTACGACAACCTCGATACGAAGTGCCGTACTCTAAAGGAAAAAATTTATAAATAATACATTGTGCCAACATCGTTCTTATATGCCCCCAGGGCAAAACTTAAAACCCTTGTCCTGAGGCTTGTGGGGGAGTGTCCTCCTCAAAAACATAATTTCTATCTGGAAATCAACTACGCTGAACAAAATGACCATCTCAAAATTTTGATTGGATGTGTTTGGGGAAATGGTGGGCGTGGAAGGGGTGTTAGTTGCCCTCCAATCACTTTCGACTATTAAAAAGGGCAACAACTATTTCGATACGAAGTGCCGTGGTATGGAAACCAAAAACAAAAATAAATAAATAATAGTACATTGTGCCAACATCGTTCTTTACTTAGGCAGCGCTATTGCGCTGCCTGTGATTGTTGAGATGGGACAAAAGCTTCTTCTTTTGCCTTGGCTTGTTTTTTGTCATTATTAAAGACATATCGCCGAGCCTTTGTTTCTTTTAATTTTTCAGGTGGTGGGACAAAAACTTCTTAATCTTCCAACGATTTACCCAGTCCATATTTGAGATTTTCAAAGGTATGGTGGTATTCTTGACCTTATCCATGACAAAATCCATAACTCAATCGTCATAGCTATCATTACCAATTTGTTTGCTTCGTTATACCTCAGCTTATCTTTCGTCATTATGAAACACATATCGCCGAACCTTTGTTTTTTTAACGAAGGTATGGTGGGCATTGATGACCTTATCCATGTTAAAATCCCAGACCCATCATCATTGGTATCATTTTCAATTTTGACACGTTTTGATTCTCGCTGTCCAGGTTGATTTTCATTGGTTCGCTGCTCTTCATTTTCATTTTTGACTCCCTCATTTGTTCGTTCTCGTATGTCTTCTAACTGCGTGTGTCTTTGCTCTTCATTTTTATTTTTAACATGCTCTAATTGTCGTTTTCGCATATAATCTAACCACCTGTGTCTTTTCTCTTCATTTTCATTTTTGACACGTTAGTTCAGGTGTTGGTTCCAAAGAATCATCATTAATAGTAACTGCAACTGCAAATTTTAGTTTTTTGAGCCTTCCAACAGACATTATATTATATAAATAACTGTTGCGTTGGAAATTCAACAATCTTATTTATGCTATGCATAACATCATATAAGAAAATACTTCTATGATGCCATATATGATCTCATAAGAAATGCTTGTATGATGTGCTAACATAGTACATGGTGTCATTTGCCGAAACCAAAATTCAGGCTCTTAAAGATTTTTCTCAGACTTCTGACCTATGTAGATCGTTTTTTTATGCGAAGATAACCCTAGATATTGGGGTGATTCTCCCTCCGATTACTTTCGACTGCTAAAGGGCAATATCACTCTCAATTTCCAATCGAATGAGCTCTTTTTGAAGTTTCTACGACAGCGTTTTATATAGAAATCTTATATACCCCCAAGGCATAACTTAAAACCTTAGCCCTGAGGGCTGTGAGTGGGTTGTCATACTGAAAGATATAATTTCTGGACCCTTCAACTACTTTTAACAAAATGACTATATCAAAATGTTGATCGAAAGTGTTTGGGGAAATGATGGGGGGGGGGGGTCATTTGCCCCCCGGTCGCTTTTGAATATTAATTGATGCACTAGTCCTGTCAATTCCCAATTGAATGAATCCTTTTTGAAGTTTCTACGACAACGCTTTCTATAAAAACTTATATGCCCCCAGGGCACAACTTACAATCTTTGCCCTAGGGGCTATGGTGTTTTTCATCCTCAAAGACATAATTTCCGTATCTTTCAAATGCGTTGAATAAAATGGCTATCTCAAAGTTTTGATTGAATGTGTTTGGGGAAATGGTGGGCGTGAGAGGGGGACTAGTTACCCTCCAATCACTTTCGATTATTACAAAGGGCACTATCCATTTCAATTTCCAATCGAATGAGCCCTTTTTGAAGTTTCTACGACAGGGCTTTTTATAACAAACCTGATTTGCCCCTAGGGCATAACTTACAAACCTTGCCCAGAGGGCTGTGGGGGTGTTGTCATCCTCAAAGACCTTATTCTCAGAACTTTTATCTACGTTGAACAAAATCGCTATCTCAAAATTTTGATTGGATGTGTTTGGGGAAATGGTGGGCGTGAGAGGGGGTTTTTTGGCCTTCCAATCATTTTTGACTATTAAAAAGGACACTAGGCCTTTCAATTTCCAATCGAATGAGCCCTTTTTGAAGTTTTCACGATCACCCTTTCTTTATAAACCTTATATACCCTCTGGGCATAACTTACAACCCCCGCCCTGAGGACTCGGGGGGGGGGGGGCATTCTCAAAGACATAATTTCCGGATCTTTCAACTAAATTGAACAAACTGGCCATATCAAAATTTTGATTGGATTTGTCTGGGGAAATGGAGGGCGTGAAAGGGGCGTCAGTTGACTTCCAATCACTTTTGGCTATTAAAAAGGGCACAAGCCCTTTTCCAATCAAATAGCTCTTTTCGAAGCTTCTATGACAACTCCTTTGATACGAAGTGCCCTGGTCTAAAAGAAAAGAAAAGAAAAACAAAAAATAAATAAATAATACCTTGTGCCAACACCGTTCTTTACTCATGCAGCGCTATTGAGATGCCTATGATTCATTGTACATCTTAGAACTATGAGCCTGTCTTGCTCTGTTTTTGAATGAATCTCTTATGATGTAATTGCTCGATAAATATTTACAGGTTTCGATTTTGGTTTAAGACAGTCCGGTGAAAGAGTAAATCATGTAACCCTACCCCCTTGGTCGACGGGTAACGACCCCAGGCGATTTATTCTACTTCATCGTCAAGCTTTAGAATCTGATTTTGTCCGAGAGAATCTCAATCATTGGATCGACTTGATTTTTGGTTTCAAACAACAAGGCCAAGCTGCACTAGAAGCTCTTAATGTTTTTCATCCTGCAGTGAGTTTTTTTTAAACGTTTGTTTGTTTGTTTTTTTCTATACCCGGTTTTACATTTAGCGTCCCATTTCAGTCGTGCAGATGAACCTTTTCTTGCGTCGATAAAAGTTCAGATTAATGTTAGGCTTTTCTTCAGAGGTATGCGTTCAAAAATTGAACTTGTTTTGAGGTCAAAAGGAAAGGTTTTGGGAGATAGTGGAATTTTAATAGCGAAATGGCGAATAATACATAAAAGTTAAGAAGTAATGGAAAAATGATACTCAGTGACGGGAAGAGAATGGTTCTTTTAGTTCTTTTAACTGAGGATATTTTTTTTTCAATAATATTCGAGTTATGATCAGTCTCAATCGTGGGATGGGTTTTTTCAAACCTTGAAAATTTGACATTCTCCATGTTGCTTGACGTTAAACATAGCACATTATTACTTTCATGTTGAAAAAAGTTACCTTTTTTCCTTATTCTGCAATAGTCTCATCGAAAAAAAAATTTAATTTTAAAATCAAGATGTACTCCGGAAAATTCTTTTTATAGAATGAATTGCTTCGAATGTTTGAGATCCCTCTCCTGTGAGATTTTGTGAGCATAATACTTACGAGATGGATCCTCCACCAGGGATGTACAAGCGGAGAGAAACCTCAGGGTGTATGCCTTCTTAACTCTTAAGAATTTATCCTCTTAGATATTTGCATGCTGCATTGTGTTCTTATTCCTTTTTCATTTCTCTTTGCTGCTCTCTTGTTTATTTTCAACTTTATCGCTAAATATCCCATTTTGACTTTGTAGATGGGCTTTGTAAATATCTAGGAACGTTCAAATGAGTATTGTATCTTTTCGGTGTTTACAATCGTGCAGAGTCTAAACATACAGGGGAGGAAACTCCTGTCTTTTGGGTTCATAAGGCTGCAGTAAAAAGAAAAAAAATGACCTTTGGCTTGTTTAAACATTAATGATTGCTGAACTAAGAATAATCCGTATTGCTAAAATTAATAACTAATTAAATTAAATTAGTTACCCTCTAAAAGCCTTCTTATTACCTTGAAGTGTTAATTGTGTCTTATTGAAAACGATTTTGCAAATTGTGATTTTTACTTGCCAAAATTTTATTATATAAAAACAAATACCATAAATGTCAATATTACTGGAAGAAGCTATTGGAAGCAGACTGACTGTTCTGTATATAATTCCTGGAATTATTCCCTGGAAGTCCTGGATATTAATTCCTGGCAGATAATTTCTTAAACCACATTGGCCTGCCATAATATAAGAAAAGGAAACGACCAAAAATGAGGTTTTTAAGGCCAAACGAGAAAACTGAATAAACAAACAAAGCGAATATTTCGAGAGGACAACCACCTCTCTTCTTTAGAGAGAAATGAAATAAATAATATATTCAAGGAAATTGCCGAAGAAGAAGAAGAAAAAAAAAAACAAACGCGGAAAGCAACAGCAGCAACATTTTAAGAAATTTAAAATAAATTTTCTTGTAAAGTATTATCTCATTTAATCAGCAGTTGCTCTGAACCATTCCTGCTCATATCACTCTCAGGGCTATATTGTGGTGTTTCTTCTCCCCGTAGTATTGTGCCGTAGGTTTTTAATCTTTGTATTTCTTTTTCTTGTTTTAGTTTTGTTTTAGTTTTAAGCTTTTGATAATAAGTTCTGCTCAGATGTACTCCAAAAAAAAAGTCTAAACAGACCCAAACTCAAATACAAGTGAGGCTTATACTCATTTTTGATGTTGGAGCTCATTATCACCAAGTTCTCACGATAGCTCAAGTTCTGAGAATAGGACAAAGATCAGTGTTGAGACCAGTGTCAATATTAAATTATGATAATGATTTACCAGGGGTCCTTTCTAGTGACTCTAAAAAAAGGAAAAAAATCTTAGTAATCGAAAACATTTCCCCCCTTCCAATCCAAGATCTTCCCTCACAAAACTATGGAATTCACCTTAAATTTTCTCCTATTACCCCCTTTGAAATAAAAAAGATTACTGCAATAAGAGTTGCAATTTTCAAATTGATAAAATCAATGTTCTCTCTTAATATTCACCGTGATGGATCTCTGCTAATAGCTGTCCAAGATCAGAAATCAGCAGACACAATAATTAACCTAAAATCCCTTCTGAATACCCCAATTAATGCATCTAAATGGAACCCAAGACAATCCCCAACATAAATAGTTGTTTATAATGTTCCCCCAGAAATATCCATTCAGGAGTTAAAAGAAGGTCTCTCAGATAGGGCTGGCAACATAATCCCAATTGATGATGTTACCCAACTTGGAAAACCTAACTCTAATGGCCTAAAAACAAATAGATCCTTCTTATTTACACTGAAGGAAAAAATTAATATCCCAGAAAAGTTTTTCCTATTTGGGCAAATCAAACCACACAAGGAATACAAACTTAAGCCTATCCAGTATCAGAAGTGTGTCAAACTGGGACACACAACAAACAATTGCAATGAAATTCTCCTATAGCGTAGTAATTGTAAAGCATACCATCCTAAAGAGTTGACAACTTGCAACAACACTCAGCCTATATGCATCAATTGCAAAGGCCCACATGAATCTACAAATAAATCACTATGCCCTGCATATAAGAAAAGAGCTCTAACACTCCAAATAGCAATAGAGAAGGCCATCCCATACCCCTTCGCAGCAATGGAAGCAAATACTGCCCAACAATACCAAATAAAGCCCGTAATGAAACCAAACAAAACCCCCAAGTCAAACGCCCCCAATGCATCAAGTACCCCGTATAAAAAGCCATCTTCTAAGCCCCCTAGCTCACATCCATATCAGAAGGAATCACCAAGTCAACAAGCCTCCTTGTCCGGTGAGATCAGGTCAGCCTGGCCCCCCCTCCCGAGAAGAAACAAACCAGAAACACTACCAGGAATTAATCCCTTAACCGATAAACAGGATGCACAACCTAACATGCAATCCCCAAATATATCCTTATTCATTCTAAACTGTAATGCAGTTCAGGCCATGAACATACATCAACTACAGAAACCAAAAATAATTACAGAATCGGCAAAAATCTACATACCTGATGATATGCTCATTCAAGCAAAAAAAAATCTTGCTTTACTTTTAACAAAGCTGAACATTGATACACAATCATATGAAAAATAAATCAACAACACAACACATATCAATACTGCAGTGGAACATAAGATCACTCACAGAAAATAAGCTAAATGAACTAATATCTTTTATGAATAATAATTCCAATATTGCTTGCCTCCAGGAAACTCATTTAACCCAAAATCAACAAATTAAGTCTCTGGGATATACTATCCTGAGAAAGGATAGATCATCAGAGAGAAAAGGAGGTGGTGAGGCTCTATTAGTTAAAAATAATATAAAATTCTGTGGCATCAATTTTCCAGATTTTGCTAATGATGTTGATGCAATTGGTATCAGTGTTTGGCTGAATAATATAAAAACCAACATAATAAGCTTTTATAACCCTAATGGCCAAACTACAGATGCCATGGATTTCTTTAATTATATAAATAATTCTAGTATGTTAAAAAATACCATTATTTGTGGAGATTTCAATACCCACAGCCTTCTGTGGGGGAATAAACCAGCAAATAAAGCTGGTAAGTTAATTCAGAGTATAACTTCAAATAATAATGAATTAGCGGTTGCTACCCCTCCAAACTTGAATACTTATTTTAACCCTAAAAGTGGCAGATTCTCCACAAATGACCTACAAATTGTGTCATTAAATATTTTGAATAGAATTTATATAAATAAAATTGATAGTGTATGTACTGACCACTTTGCTATAGTTTGCTCCCTAAATGAACCTGCTGAAACCCTATCAGATACCTCCAAATATATCAACACTAAAGCAAATTGGTCTATGTTCCAAAATAAGCTAAATGATGAAATTACAAGTTTCACCCAAAATTCATGCATTTCAAACACAACAGTTGACACACATGCTGAAGTCTAGGCATTTTTACTAATAAATACAGCTAATCATGCTATCCCTAGGACAACACCTAAGAAAACCTTCCCTTAACACATTCCTAAAGCATGGTGGACAAATGAGTGCCAAAATAAATGAAGAATAAAAAAGGCAGCTAGGAAAGAATTCATAAAAAAACCATCACCTACTACATATTTAAAAAAATTACAAGCAGAATCTAATCTAAAAAGGACTATAATAGATGCTAAATATAATTACTGGAATAATTTTGGAAATAATCTCTCCAGAGAAACACATGAGCCAATTATACATAAAGTCATAAGCCACATCTGTGAGAAAAAGATTTCCCCCAACCCACTCCTGTATGAGCTTATACATAATAATACCCATTATGACAATGATAATGAAAAAGCTAAGCTATTTGCAACTCTTTTTGTTAATAAGCTTACATCAAATAATAAAAGCTAAATGTCCCCAATTCCTATGAATCCAAGTTACCAACCACGCCCAGGATCCGAGTATATAACTAGTCCATTTTCAATCCAGGAAATGAATAATGCAATACATCATATTAGGACCAAAACTAGCGGCAGCTATGACAATATACACCCTACATTGATAAAGAATCTCACCCCTTTATACAAACAAGAACTGATAAATTGTTATAATCACGCTTGGGCATCTTCTATGTTCCCCAATATATGGAAATGTTCGTCCCTCCTACCAATTCTAAAGAAAAATAAACCCAAAGAGAACCCTGAGTCCTATAGGCCCATAATGATTACTTCTGTGATGGGGAAAATAATGGAGAAAATGATCTATCATAGACTCCTCTGGTTTGTTGAGAAAAATAATATGATCCCTCACACTCAAACTGGATTCAGGAAACACCACTCCTCAACAGATGCTTTCATTTTGCTAACAAATGCAATAAATGAATCCTTCTCAGAAAATAATGTCCTAGTTGCAGCTTTCTTAGATTTTGAAGGGGCATATGACAATGTGAACCACCAAATCCTTTTGAATAAACTTGCAAACCTTGGACTACCCCCCAAGCTAGTATCCTTTATAAAATCCTTCATAGAAGTGCGAAGTTTCATTGTTTGTGTTGGTTCAGCCTCTTCACCCCAAAAGACAACAACCGAAGACCTACCTCAGGGAGCAGTCCTCAGTTGCCTCCTGTTTGCCCTATATCTCTGGGACATGAACCTACCCCACACGAATCTACAATATGCTGACGTTCTGGTGCTATGGTCATCTGGCAACACCTTTGAGATAGCACAGTCAAATCTGCAAAAGTCACTTTTCCAATTTGAAAAATTATCTAAACATTCAGATTTACCCATTGCACCTACCAAGTCAAAAATAGTCCAATTTTACCGAAAGCGAAACCATGTTAATGCAAAAGTAACTCTAAAGAAAACAACTATTCCAAAAGATAATCATATTAATTACCTAGGTCTCATGCTTGACCAAAAACTTAATTTCCACATCCACATTTCAAATACAATAAAAAAATGCTATAAGAAAACAAATATACTAAAAAGACTTCCTTCCACACCCTGGGGCTGTAAGGAGAAAACCTTACTCCAGTTTTATAAATCACATATAAGACCCCATATTGACTATGGGCTCATCGTATATGGTGCTTTTGCAAAGACCCAGATGCAAAAAATTGAAACAACACAAAATGATATAATACGTCTCATATTTGGTCTTAGGAAACCCACAAGCACCAAGTTTCTGCTTATGGCGAGTGGATTAACAACAATATGGGAGTGAAGTAGTTTTAAAATATCTTACGAAACTCGAATCAAAGAGCTCACACACCCTACAAAATTTGCTGAGAAATCCAGCCATGTATAAAGGGATTGTAGATGAGTATACCAACATTCAGAAGAAGTTTCCCGTCCCGGCAAAGTCTATTGCACCCACTTTCCCCCAATCCTCTCTATTGCAATTGGTCAAGTCCCATAATAAATACTGATTTCTCTAAGTGAAATGAAGATTTAACTCCCATTGCTTTTGTCCAGAAAAAAATTGCTGAACTTAATACAATTACCTATAAGAAGCATTTCCAAACATTTTATGATGGGTCAAAAATTAACGAGAAGGTAGAAGGCGATGCTTTCCTTGCTCACCTGAAAATTTCAATGGGAGAGAGATTATATAATAACTTATCTATAATGTCTGCTGAGTTAAATGCCATAATCATGGCATTAGAACACCTTAAGGAAAACTAACCTTAGATTGCAAATTCAAATAATATTATTGTATATTCCGACTCTTTATCAAGCCTTGAGTTGCTGGCCTCAGCTCCTCAGTATAAGTTGAACATTGACACTTATCATTGTCTCAGTATTATAGATAATCTTACTTCAAGTGGCTTAAGAACTTATTTTTAGTACATTCCTAGCCACTCTGGCATAAGTAGTAATCATCATGTTGATGAAATAGTAAAAAATGCTATAAATATTGACCAGCTAAGTGGGAGACCAATCCCGATCAGAGATATTTACCGATAGAGGCTATCAGATATTAATTTTAATAAGATTAATTCTATCTTTTCCCCCTTTCCCAATAAGTATCTTTCTAAAATTTATTATAGAATTCTTTCTGGAACAAATGGACTAAATTTTCTTGCATTCTCGTGTAAGTTTTCTAATTCAACTGGTTCAATTTCCCTGTCCCCTCTTTGCAGGCATTGCAATATTAACAATGAAACAGTTGACCATTTCCTATTCGAATGTAATATGCTGAGGTCTGCACAACATACCTTGCTTTGCAAACTGTTAAAATGCTTTAAACACCACAAAATCTCACTATCAGCCAAGAGCCAACTATACCTGCACACAGAGCATAGATTGAACTCCTAGAGTCGAAAGATCTACTGAAAGATATCTGAAAATATCTAATAATCTTGAGGCAATCAAGCCAGTAGCTGTGTAGCCCACAGAGTGACGCAAAAGGAAAAGGGCTAAATAGTATCACTGAAAAGCCCGCCTGCTGTTAAATAGAAGAAGAAGAAGAAGAAGGAAAGTCAATGTGAAAAGAACCAAAAAACCAATGAAAAAATCAAAAAATTAAAAGATAAATAAAATTCAATAGAAGCCAAAAATTACAAGAATTGCAACCAAATACCTAACAACCATAAAAGCGAGTCATTCGCCAATATTCGCGATTTGTACAAAATCCAAAATATTGTGAACTGCCATCGACGGATACTAGCGAACAACAAATGTTTTGGATTTTGTGCAAATCGCGGATATTGGCGAATGACTCATTCATTTTGAGAACATTTTGAGAAAAACAGCTTACTCTGAGGGAATTTCGAAATTCATCCAGATCTGTCTTGTTTTTTACCTCCTCGGGAAGTTTGTTCCAGACAGCCGGGCCAGAAAAACGGATAGAAAATGTAGACTTTGCTGTTACAGGGTTTTTACTTGTTGTATATCTTGTATTTGTTGTATTATTTGCTGCATATCGTGTAGTGTGTAATGAAGGTACTGTGTTATAGGCCGCGTGGTTAATTTTGGTTGTCCAAAGTCAAAGCACATTCCCAGCACAAAAAAGTAATTTTTTTCCAATTGTAGTTCAAAGAAATGGAGTTTCATGAAAAATAATGGTGAATGAAAGGAAATAAAAAACAGGGAACTTGAGGCTATATAATAAGTAAAAGATAAAATATAAAATAGAGTTAAGAGAGTTATTGGGATTACTAAATCACAATTGGGATTATTGGGATATTGGAATATTACTTGGTTTATAAATTATGAAGTCTATTTATATTTCGAACATACTCTACCTTTGAGGCTGACTCCGTACCCGATATCATAGAGTGTCTTCTCTCTCTCTCTCTCTCTCTCTCTCTCTCTCTCTCTCTCTCTCTCTCTCTCTCTCTCTCTCTCTCTCTCTCTCTCTCTTTCTTTCTCTCTCACTAAAAAAAAAAAAAAAAAATGAAAAAGAATAGGCTGCTAATGAACAGAAATGCAGCATCTGTACAGTATATACTTTAAGCTACACCACTACATCAGGCACATACACGGGATTTTTTCCCCGAAAGCAACGATCGAAAAAAAAGAAGAAATTTTCCTCTCCATCCTTTTATGTTTAAAGTAAATACACCAATGATGCCCTGATCCTCAATTTAGTTTTGATATCTAATACCTCTTGATTCCCAGGAATATTTATATTTCAGACATACTCTGGTTTTGATGTTGATTCCGTACCTGATCCTATAGAGCGTAATGCACGTTACACCATGATCAAGACCTATGGGCAAACACCGAAGCAGCTCTTTGGGTTGCCCCATCCCCTAAGTAACGCCAAGTCACCTCGTGAAAATGATACTCAGTTGTTGCCCTTAGGAGGGACAGCCATTGGAATAAAATGGGGAAACTTTGTTGGGGCGAATGGACAAGGAGAGCCTTCCCTAGTTTGGAAGCAAGCGCATCCCGTTCGAGGAGTTTTGCTGTGTCCCGTTGCAACTGGAGAGATTTATGGCATTCCTCCTAAGTGTTCTTTACTCGCTAACTGTTTAAAAGAAAAAAGTAAGTTTTCTCTCTATTTGTCTCTTACTTGTATTAAGTGAATGAATTATTTCATGAAAACAATTTCAATGAAAACATTACAGGTTATATAATGTTTGATTTTACCATAAGGTAAGGGGATACGTAAATGCAATGTATATCGTTTTCTGGATGATAAGTGCGGGTAGTGAAATAGTTAAAATACCAAGACACATGATTTTGACGTTAAAGAAACCAGTTTGACTTGCAGTCTACTAAAACTCAAGAAAGACACACCATAGTAAAGAGCACAAAATAGGAATTTCGAAAATTTATTTAGACAGTATTGCCATCTAATTTTCAGTTACCCAAAAGTAGAATTCTACGTTATACTTTCTTACAATATTAAGATAAAAGTTGTTTTCTTCATGAAAAGAAAGATTTCTCAGGGAAGCATAAGATTGGCAGTATCAATACCAATTTTCTTGACGATAAAGGGCTGGGCACGCGTAGCTTTTTTGGCACCGATTTACCAAATATGCCTCGATTTGTAATGAAAGATATGCCGATTTGAGCTTAAAATTTCCTAGCATTCGGTACCGATTTACAAAACGGCGCGGAATTTCACCGTGATCATTAAAAACAAATCCTCGATCGTTCCCTTTTTTCAGCTGGAAAATCAAAAGAACTAAATAATAATACAAGTAATAATTAAATATCTAATAATAAAAGAACTTTATTCTTTATTTATTCTTTTAATAATGAAAGGATTTAAAATTTAATCCAAAAATTTTAAATGAAATTAAATTTCATAATATTAGATATTTTAATAATAAAAGATCTTAATAATAATAATAAAAGAACTAAATAATAAAGTGAGAACAATCGTGCAACTATTGATAACCTACAGTTGACTCATCGTGCCCATGATGTTTAGTTTTGAAAACCTCGTGCACATGGCAGTGTTTTTGTCCTGCCATCGTTTCCCCACTGAGCTGCTGAAAAAAGCTACATGCCTGAAAAAAGCTACGTGTGTCCAGCCCTTAAGAAAGGCAAATTTTAGAAACTAGCAATGCCATCTACTCTGATTTTTATTCTTGTATGAAATGCTTCTAAGAAGTTCCATGTTCTAGGGGATTTGTTTAAGAGTTATTTTGTTTTAAGTTTGTTTGATGGCTAACTCAGATTAAATGCATAAGTTCAAGCTTTGTTACTAAATGCAGAGGGTCACTCTTTCAGAAAACACGTAGGTCTGGTGGCGCGTGCCAACATGTACGAAGCGTGGTGGAACTGTGTGGCACACATAGCGTTCCGAGATGTGCACCAGGTGTTAGGAAGACAGCGCCTATTGGTTAAACGTGTAGTTTTAGAGTTAAAACTTTGTTTGCGAATATATATCACTAAAAGGTTTCGTGTAAGAAAATTCGTTCTTTATTTTATTCAAAATAATCAAATTTGTTCGTTCTTTTAAGTTATTAACCTTATAACTTGTTTGGGTGGCATCCTGGGGGGTAACTTGTTTGGGGGGTAACCTTATAACTGGTGGCATCCTGACAGAATTATTGGTTCACCATTTTCGGTAAATCTAAATACTTAGCCTTCAGTAGGAATATATAAAAAGAATAAACCACACAGGGAATTTTATATTTAAAAGGTTTCTTTCCCTTTGATTATATCCAAGTTTCTCTGAAAATTGCTGTCCGGATCCGGATGAAATTTTTAGAACGGCAAAACTTTCAGAATCAGCAGATTTATTTGTCAGATTAGAAATTTATAGTGTTGCCTACTCTAGGCATAACTTTCCTTTCCTCTTCAATAGCCAATTTTATGTATTTTCACCCATCAGGTCCTAAGAAATCCAATATTCAAGTCTTTGGTTCAGGATTATATTATAATAAATTATTTAAGGTCTAATTAGTCCAATTTACTTATCGCTCTTGACTTTAATTAATTAAAAAAACTTTTTCCGAAAAATAAGTTTTTCAAAGAAAAGTAAAATGCTCCATTAAACAAAAATGAGTAAAAATCACATCAAATACTCTGCCACACGTGGAAATACTACAAAGGCGAATTAATAAATACATGACACCCAAAACAAACCGAAATTATAGTAAACAACCGAACCTAACTTAAAATAAGCCGATAATAACATAATTTGGGCTCGAAAGTCCTAAGCCTTCCAAAGGCCAGAACATAATTTGCACTTTACTGAAAAAAATATAAATGATTTTACTTTAATAACTTTAATACATCAAATAATATTAAGTTTTGATTACTAATTATCAGTATATGTATATTAAACTGACAATGCACATTCATTTGCATTTTTTTCAGTAAAGTGCAAATTATATTCTGGCCTTGGGAAGGCATAGGGGTTTTGAGCCCAACTTATGTTAATTTCTGCTCGTTTTCCGTTTGACCCGGTTATTTATTGTAATTTCTGTTCGTTTTGGGTTTCATTTATTTATCAATGCTGATTTGTGATAATTTCAGGCTTGGTAGATTATTTGATTTTATTTTTGCTCATTTTTTTAATGGAGTTCTTTACTTTTTTTGCAAAACTTATTTTGTGGAAAAAGTTTTTTTAATTAATTTCTGTTCGTTTTATATTGACATAGTCTTTTCAGAGAAAATAATACTTTAAATCTTTTCGTTTTTTTAAAGATTTATAGTTTGGCCTGCTCTTTGTATGCTGGGGAAAACTTTTTAGCAATTTTTAACAACCTAAACCGTCTTTAAAATCTCGACACAAATAGAAGTGTTTAATTTAGTTTCATACCTCGTCTAGTTGACCTGAAATGGAAAACTTGATACCATTCGCAAAAAAATCTGTTTAATTTCTTTGATAGCTTGAATACACTTACGCTATTTTGATTTGGTTAAATCTTAAGAGCAAAAGCAGCCCAAAAGTTTGAACATAAAACCCTCAGCCGTTCTTGGGATACTGCTGAGATGCCTTATTGGGAATTAGCATTAACACAGTGCATTTTGATTTAATATTATGGCAACATTTAGTTTTTAAACATAAAGTCAAATAGAAAGGTGATCGTGGGAAAGGGTTTAGTTACCCTCCAACCGCTGTTAAAGACAAAAAGGCCCATCAGTCTTTTTAATTTTTAAATGAATGAGACCTTTTCGGAGTTTCTAAGAACACTCCTTATATACGAAATGCTCAGGCCTAAACAACAACAACAAAATAATATATTACATATATATCGGCATTTATTATAGAAATGTCAAGTCTTTCAATCACTTTCGACTATTAAAAAGGGCGCTAAGCCTTTTGCTTTCCAGTCGAATGAGCCCTTTTTGAGTTTCTACGACAACACTTCCTATAAACACATTATATTCCCCCAGGGCATAAATTACAACTCTTACCCTAAGGGCTGTGAGGGTGGTTGTCATCCTCTAAGACCTAATCCTCTAAGACCTCTAAGACCTTCCAGAACTTTCAACTACGTTAAACAAAATGGCTATCTGAAAATTTTGATTGGATGTGTTTGGGGGAATGGTGGGCGTGAGAGAGGGGTTAGTTACCATCAAATCACTTTCAACTATTAAAAAGGGCACTAGCCCTCGCAATTTCTAATTGAATGAGCCCCTTTTGAAGTTTTTACGACAACTCTATCATTAAAAACCTTATATGCCCCCAGGGCATAACTTACAACCTTCGCCTTGGGGACTCTGTGGGGTTTGTCATCCTTAAATACATAATTTCCAGAACTTTCAACTACGTTGAACAAAATGGCTATCTCTAAACTTTGATTGAATGTGTTTGGGGAAATGGAGGGCGTATGAGGGGGGTTAATTACTCTCCACTCACTTTCGACTATTAAAAAGGGCAATTTCAATTTCCAATCAAATGAACCCCTTTTGAAATTTCTACAACAACTTTCTATATAAATCATATGTGCCACCAGGGCATAATTTACAACCCTTGCACTGAAAGCTCTGATGGGGTTATCATCCAAAAAGACCTAATTTCCAGAACTTTCGAATACGTTGAACAAAATGGATATATCAAAATTTTTATTAGATGTGTTTGGGTAAATGGTGTGCGTGAGAGGGGGATTAGTTGCCCTTCAATCACTTTCGACTATTAAAAGTGCAATAGCCCTTTCAATTTTCAATTGAATGAACCCTTTTGGATGTTTTTTACAACATTGCTTTCAATAAAAACCTTGCATGCTCCCAGGGCATAACTTAAAACCCTTGCCCTGAGGGCTGTGGGGGGGGATGGGTTGTCATCCTGAAGGACCCAATTTCTAATGCTTTCAACTACGTTCGATAAAATGGATTTTTCAAAATTTTGTTTCGATGTTTTTGGGAAAAGGGTGGGCGTGAGAAGAAGGCTAGGTGACCATCAATCGCTTCCGACCATTATAAAGGGCACTAGCCCTTTAAATTTCTAGTTGAACGAGCCCTTTTTTAAGCTTGGACGACAAAGATCTCAATAGAAACCTTATATGCCCCCAAGACATAACTTATAACCCTTGCTCTGAAGACTGTGGGGGGAGTGTCCTGCTCAAAGGTATAATTTCCTGAACTTTAAACTGCGTGGAACAAAATGGCTATCTTAAAATTTTGATTGGATATGTTTGGGGAAGTGGTGGGCGAAGAAGGGGCGTTAGTTGCCTTCCAATCACTTTCGACTATTAAAGAGGGCACTATCCATTTCAATTTCCAATCGAACGAGCCCTTTTTGAAGTCTCTACGACGACGCGTCAGTAAAAACCTTATATGCCCCCAGGGCACTAACAACTCTTGCCCTGAGGGCTGTGGAGGAGTGTCCTCCTCAAAAAAAATAATTTCTATCTTGAAATTCACAACACCGAACAAAATGGCTATCTAAAAATTTTGATTGGATGTGTTTGAGGAAAAGGTGGGTGAGAGAGGGGGGCTAGTTGCCCTCAAATCACTTTCGACTATTAAAAAGGGCGCTAGACCTTGTAATTTCTAATCGAATGAGCCCTTTTTTCCAGTTTCTACGATAAAGATTTCAAAAAAAACTTGTATGCCCCCTGGGCATAACTTGTAACCCTTGCTTTGAAGACTGTGAGGGGAGTGTCCTGCTCAAAGGTATAATTTCCTGAACTTTAACTGCGTGGAACAAAATGGCTATTTCAAAATTTTGATTGGATGTGTTTGGGGAAATTGTGGGCGTGGAAGGGGTGTTGGTTGCCTTCCAATTACTTTTGACTATTTAAAAGGGCACAAGCCATTTCAATTTCTAATCGAATGAGCTCTTTTTGAAGTTTCAATGACAACGCTTTCAATAAAAACCTTATATACCCCCAGGGCATAACTTACAACCCTTGCCCTGAGAGCTCTGAGCGCGTTGTCATCTTTAAAGACCTAATTTACAGAACTTTAAACTACGTTTAACAAAATGGCTATCTCAAAATTTAGATTGGATGTTTTGGGAAAAGGTGGGCGTGAGAGAGGGGTTAGTTACCGTCCAATCACTTTCAACTATTAAAAAGGGCACTAGCCCTTTGAATTTCCAATCGAATGAGCCTTTTTTGAAGTTTCTATGATAACGCCTTCTACAAGAAACCTTATATGCCCCAGGGCATGACTTACAACCCTTGCCCCGAGGGTTGTGGGGGGGTGTCCTTCTCAAAAACATATTTTCTATCTGGAAATCAACTACGCTGAACAAAATTGCTATCTCAAAATCTTGATTGGATGTGTTTGGGGGAATGATGGGCCGGGGGGGGGGGGGGCGGGCTAGGGGCCCTTCAATCTTTTTTGACTATTAAAAAGGGTACTAGCCCTTTGAATTTCCTATCGAATGACCCTTTTTTGAAGTTTCTATGATAACGCCTTCTATAAAAACCTTATATGCCCCCAGGGCATAGCTTACAACCATCGCCCCTAGGGTTGTGGGGGGTGTCCTTCTCAAAAACATATTTTCTATCTGGAAATCAACTACGTTGAACAAAATGGTTATATCACTATTTTTATTGGCCATGTCTGGGGAGACGGTGGGCGTGGGGGGGGGGGGGCTAGGGATCCTACCATCATTTCTAACTGCAAAACACGATCCTAGTCGTTTTGTCTTCAGAACAAAGGTGCTCTTTTCGAAGTTTCTATTGCAATGTCAAATTTAAAATAACCCCCAGGGCATAACTTAAGATCCTTGCCCCGAGGGTTGTGGGGGAGTGTCCTCCTAAAAAACATGTTTTCTATCTGAAAATCAACTAAGCTGAACAAAATAGCTTTATCAAAATGTTGATTGAATGTGTTGGGGGGAATGATGGGCTTGGAGGGGAGGGGGATAGTTGCCTTCCAATTACTTTCGACAATTAAAAAGGGCCCTAGACACTCCAATTTCCAATCGAATGAGCCCTTTTCGAACTTTCTACGACAACTCCTTCGATACGAAGTACCCGGGTATGGAAAAAAAAAAACGCATTGTGTCCACATCGTTCTTTACTTGAGCAGCGCTAGCGCGCTGCCTATGATAGAAAATATTTACGCTAAATGGTTTTTCTACAGTCGTCTTACCTCACACAAAGAAAGAATTTTCATTAGCCTGTTTTTTTGCTGTAAAAAAATGTCTGAACTGATGTTATTTTTTTGGTATGTATTGGCAAGGTTAATTTTAACACTAATTTCTTCTGTTCAGTCAGAATGCTGGTATTTTAGCGATGATTTATAGTTATTTGGGTGTGCGCATTTAGGGTTTCTATTAACATGCAATGGCTAGTTCTTGCTGAATGGGACACCCTGTGTATATACAGGGTGTCTACTATAAAGCGTGTCAACTTATTGAAAATGAGACACTGGAACTAAAAATGATTTTTTTTTGGGGGGGGGGGGGTTAGTACGAGGAAATATTTTAGGTCCTGTAAAAATGTTCTATATTTAGGATCTTTAATGAAAAAAAAGTTGACTGTTCGAAAATGTTTATAGGAAAATGTCTTATAAAGAACTTTAGAAATATTTTCTAAAAAAAAAGAAAAATTCAAAGTGCCCCCTCCCAAAAGGAATATCGGGGATCCAAGACGAATGGAACTGACACTTCCAACTTTTTTCTTGAAAATGGGAACATGTTTGAAGTCTTTATATTTGTATTGTTCTTAAAAAATAAGATTATCTTTTACTCATTTTAAGGTAAAGGGAACAAGCTATATATCAGCAATCACCACAGTCTTAACCTCAGCCTTATCCTCCTTGTGAGTATAGGTAGGAATGCTTTTCCTTCCAATTCTACCGGAGGCTGTTAATCTTAATTGATGAAATTAGGGTTTATATCTCAAGGTTATCACTTGGTATTGTGCGTGCTTCAACCATTGTTCAGGGTTGCCATACAATGAGAAAAACAAAACATAACTATATTTAGTAATTTTTTGGTAGTTTTAGTGATTTTGCTCAATAATCTAGTGATTTATGTGCTGATTCAGGGATTTTGTTTGTTTAGGCAATATAAAAATCACTAGAAATAGTGATAAATCATTAGGGACGGCAACCCTGCCATTGTTAAACTAAAAAGGCTACAGACTGGCCTCTTGGGTAGGAGTTTGAATCATATTAAAAATGCATATACTTTCACCTCCTTTTATTAGTTGAGGTGCTAAGAGGAAAACTGGGGATGTCTAATGGTGACTAAATAAAATCTGCTGTGCATACAGACCTTCTAAGCATAAGAATCTAGAGGTTGTCTCAAAATAGGGGTCGGCAATTAGTATTATAGACAAAATATTTAACATGATATATAGTATCCATTCCTACCTGTATTTAATTATCAATTCTTCAGCCATACAAAGGGTTGCGTCCTATGTGAGCATGACCTGACCATTGTTTGTCCTGCTGTGAATCATCGCCATGTGTCTTGTCTTTGAGAAACCTAGCTACTTTTGTTAGCATGGTCTGCTAGTACATTGTGAATTATGCTATTCGTGGTAAATGCCCTGATAAGATTTTGCTATCTTTGGTTAAACTTGATAGACCGTGTATATGCCTACCTCCTTGAAGAATTTTAGCAGTTGTTGACATGAATACTTCTGTAAACTAAATATTGATCTAAATTACTACATAAAACAAACATAATAATTACGTTGATAATCAGCCTCTGGTATAATTAAGTTTGATGTCCCGAAGTTTTTAATTTGTTTTAGAATCTATGATTACGACCCTTTAGATTGGAGAATGCTTAACTAGACTTGTCAAACTTAAGTTATCAAGCTTCAGTAGGCCCCTCAGGCTCTAGACCATGCTAAACTACCCTTCTGTGATACGCCGCGGCAGCTCAGAATCAAAGATAATAAATTGAAGATTTTTTTTCGGGGGAGGGGGGGTCAAAGAATGTTTCAATCTCTAAATTCGCTTATAACTGGTTGAAAACACATGTGCTATCTTTGGTTTAAATCATTAGTAAAAAGAAAGTTGTGTCTAGAATCGGGGTTACTAGAAAATTTCAAGAAAATTTTTTTTTCTCATTTATCCTTAATGAGAAAATAGCATGAAATTTACTGTTATTATGGACCCTGAAGCATAAAAGTTTTTTTAAACAAACATGTACGCACAAACGCTTTATTTTATTTGTAATCGGAAGTCTGGATCTTTTTTTTTTTTACTTTTACTTGACGTTCTCTGATTTTGTGTTCTTATTATTTTTTTAACTTTATTTCTGGAGATTGGTTGGATTTTAAACAGTTACGGAAACATAATATCCATCAGGCCATTGTAACGTCAAGTCGATAACGTCTGTTTGTAGCATGCGCCATTTCAAAATGTTCTAATGTCTGTTCATTTTCCTCTTTTCTCTTTATTTTTTTACGTAGCCTTTAGTTATAATGCTGATAGAAAAATTTTATGAATCCTACTGTCCGAGTTTTGAATTCTCAGGTTGAAGCGTTTTTTTTTTTTTTTTTTTTTTTTTTTTTTTTTACAAATGTAAATGTATTGAAGCCTGACTTTCTTTTTGAAAAGAAAACGTTAATCATAATCTATACTTTTCTCCTTGAATTGAATTGCTCTATATTAATATTCTTTTTTTTAATCCTATTCAGTTTCATATTGAATTATACTTTAAACACTTTCGAAAATCTAATATCTAACATACCAAATTAAGTTACGATGATAATATGTACTTAAAGCATACGCCATCTCGAAATTCTCTCTTGTCTGTTGACTTTTTCTTCTTTTTTTTATTGCTATTGATCAGCTAAGAGCCTCTGATTTCACGAACAATAGAATTTGAGAAACCAAACTTTTGTTACGGCTCGTAATTAAGTAATTAAATCTTAGTAAGTAGATATAACTCACTACCTGTATGGTTAGAAAACAGGATGCCAAATTGTAGAATTGTGTTTCTTCATTAAAATCTTGTTTCAACGAGGTCAGTGAACTACACTGACCTTTTTCTTAAGTCGGGAACTAAAAGCGGTCAATCAACAGTTTAGACTTGCTTCGAATCATTTCAATATAACTAGAAAATATACGAGTTTTATGCTATAAGAAAGAACTTTCATCTCATCAGTTGCCTTACGAGAAGATAGCTATTAGTTTGGCAAATTGTTATTTCATCTGTACATTGCACTGAGTTTTCCATATTGACCCTAGTTACAAACGTGCTTAATTTAAATAAAGCTGTGGAACAAAAGCACAACAACAAGACTTGAAATAATAAAAAAAATCCCAATATTTCGGTTCTACGTCCGGGAGCCTTTTTAAACAAAAAAAAATTAAGAAACAAACAAAAAAAACATCTAAAAAACGACAACTAACACACAAGAGAAAAAAAAAAAAAACAACCACAAAATAAACAAAACAAATATAACTCACTTCCAAAAACTGCAATTACTGACAATAGAAACGATTGTCTATAGTACTCAACATATAATTGCTTCTTTACTGTCAGATGGACAAATGAGATATACTAAAAGCGAAGACTACATTTATTTGAAAGAAAATTCAAAAAACCCAAGGTCACCGCCCCTTATTAAATTTAATAGGTTTAAAGCATTTGGTGTCATATATGGCAACAGGTCAAAGAAATTTATGCATAATAGATTAAGTGGATTTTTTATTTGCTAACTAGGCAGCGGTAAGTTGAATCTTCCCAGATTTGACCTAACCCTGACTTTTGCTTGCAAGGTTAATACTTATTCGGAACTATTATGATATGATAAGATAAGATAAGATTTATTGCAAAAAGCCTGTGGGCCATAGCAACAAATAATACAATCTACAAACCAACACTCAGGAACAAAATACAACTTTAGATAGTAAAAAATAAAAAAAGGAAAAAAGAAAAAGAACAACAAAACGACAAAAAAGTAAACACACCAAGGTTCGACTTGTAACCAACAAACACCATATAATAAAATTCAAATCATAAAAATAGTATCAGGCTATCCCCTCAAACATGATTATTATCAAGTTTATTATTTTTTATTATTTTTGCAGTTAAACTGGAAATGAACATGATTAAAATCATAGTTTAAACTTCCTTAATTAAAAAGTAGAAATATGTTGGGCCAGACCCATGGGAGCCCATATTGGGGGGGGAGAGGGGGGCCCCAGCCCCCCCTCTGGCTGAATGATGCTGCCTTATATTTTCATATTTTTATTTTGAAATTTCTATTATACAGAATTGGAAGTTCCGTTTAGACCAGGTAAGCCCTTCAAAAAATTCAGCCTATGGGTGCCCAAGGCCATACCTCGTATTGAAAGTATAGTACTTATTACCTTTCCTTCTCACCCACTTTGGGAATCCTTTTACTCTTAAGCCTTTCGCTAAAATATTTATGAATAAAATATTAGATAGTAAGATCTAAAATCACACGCTTATCTCAACAGCCTTTTTCTTAAACCTTTTCTGCTATATATTTAGGCTAAAGTCTTGCCATATCCCTCATGAAATCCTTAACCGGGAAAAATGTTCTGTGTTGTGATACATGGTCGCTAATAATCAAACAGTTCGTGGTAACGAACTGTAAGTAAGGAGCGATGCGGCTCAATAGTAACCGAAAGTCTAAGAAACAGAGTCTTGATAACAATAGATACATAAGAAAAATCCAATTTTTATGCTTATTCAAAATATGTAGAGCTTATCAAATTTAATGTTACCTATCAAAAGTTACGAGCCTGGAAATTTTGCCCAATTTTCGAAAAAAGGGGAAAACACCCCCCAAAAATCAAGCGATCTTAATGAAAATGACACCATCAGATTCAGCATACCAGAGAACCCTATTCTGTAGAGGGTTCGGGAGCTCCTATGTACAAATATGTGGAATTATGCATTTTTTTATCGGAAGAAAGATCACAGATGCGTGTTTGTTTGTTTATTGTTTTTGTTTCCCAGTGGTGGTCGTATCAAACCAATTATCGTAGAAGATCGGGAGATGGCTTATTTTATCAGAAATCAGAAGTTCTAGTGCCCTTTTTAAGTGAACGAAAATATTGGAGGGCTGTTAGCCCCCCTCCCACGCTAATTTTTCCCCCAAGTTCCTCAATCAAAATTTTTAGATAGCCATTTTTTCAGCATAGTTGGAAAGTCTAATAACTATATCTTTGAGGATGACTTGACCCCCGCCGTCCCCGGGGGAAGGGCTGGAAGCCATGAACTTTGCCCATTGTTTACATATAATATTGGTTATTGGGACGTATACTGACGTTTTTCAGGGTTGGATTTTTCCATACCAGAAAAACGTGGGTTTGGTGGGAGTATCTTTTCAGGGAGGAATTTTTAGTGGGGGAAGGGAATTTTCTATGGAGCTGGAGCCGAATTTCCCAGCGCTATTTAAAAAACAATCAGAAATTAATTTTAAAGAAAACAAGTTTTTTTCAACTGAAAGTAAGGAGCAACATTAAAACTTAAAAGCGAACAGAAATTATTATGTATATGAGGGGTGTCGCCTCTCCTCAATACGTTGCTCTCTACGTTAATTTTTTTTTAGAACTTTTAAAAGAGCTTATTATACCTATTAAATGGCCTCTGTGATTCAGGAGTCATTTTTAAATAACTGAAATAAAAAATCAAACTTTAGCGTAAAAAGTGAGGTACTGACGAGAGGCAACCCCCCTCATATACGTAATAATTTCTGTTCATTTTAAGTTTTAATATTGCTCCTTACTTTCTGTTGAAAAGACTTGTTTTTTTTTAATAAATAGTAAGTGGTGGCTGTACGCGATATCAATAACATATTTAGTAGTTTTTTTTTCTGTGAGAACTAATAATTTCTTTCACATATTTGGTATAGTTTTGAGTGGTTACATGAACTCTTTTATATATTGTTAAAAAGAATAGTTCATGACAAAAAGTTCCGCCATATTATGTGATGGTAGTGCACACAGGGTCTCTGTCGAATCGGTTCTAAACTAGAATAATAAATCCCTTCGACTAAGCCCTGGTTTTGTCTGTATTTATCAGTTACTGTTGTTAGAGAACAGTTCCCGTTGAGGTCTTTGTGGCCCTGAATAAGCATTTATTGCTGTATTATTAACTACTACCTATAACTCATTGCTGCACCAAGCCGCATGAGGCCAACACAGCTACACATGCTCTTCCTCCGTCCCAATCTATTCAAAGCCTCGCTTTTTTCACCCTCCCAGGAAGTTTACATTTTCCTTAAATCTTTCCTTACAACACCTTCCCACCCCATTCGGGGACCACCTGCTTTTTTTTCGACCCTAGATGGTTGGCCGACAAAAATACTCTTGAGCAATCTGTCATCCGTAGAACGTGTCCTAGCCTTCTCAACCGTTTTCTCATTATAGTCCTAGAAAGCTGATTGAACCACCTTTTTCGTATAGCTTACTGCTTGAGATACGGTCAGCCAATTGGGTACCTAAAACAATCCGTTGACAATTTCTCTGAAAACATCTAGCAAATCCTCCTCCGTCTTTCGGAGTGCCCAAGCTTCAGATCAATAGGCCCACTTAATTATTGTCTTCACTGTAGCTTCCAGTATTCTAATCATGGTTCGCAGACTTACCTTCCTATTCTTCCAAACTTTTTTTTTTCAATTGTGTAGAAACACCCCTAGGCCTTGGTTATTTTACTCTTAGCATCTTCACTACACCCAGTGACTTTACTAATAATACTACCTAGGTAGGTGAAGCTACCCACTTGATCGATCATCTCGTTACCCGACATCACTTTTATGCTCACTTCTAGTCTTAGCGACTTAGTCTACTTAACATTAATTTTCAAACCTATTCTTGTAACTTATTCTTGTACTTTGAACTCACAAAACCTCAAAAAATTCATTCATTTTGCTAACATTTACATCTAGGATGTTTAAAACATCAGCTTAATCTACATATAGGAGAGTTTTACCTCCCCATTTGATACCGTGTTCTCTCATTACTTCTGGCCTACTCCTAATGACAAAGTACATCAAAATGATCAATATAAATGGAGATAAAACGAAACCCTGTTTAACTCCTGATTCAATACGAAATCAGCTACTAACCTCAATTCCTACCTTAACCGCATTAATGTTATTCTCGTGTATAGTACTAATCATTTAAAAATATTTATCTGGTATACCATACAAGGGGTGGCACTTCGCTAAAGCTATCGGCTGAATCAGACGCTTGCTCATACTGTATAAAACTGAGGACTAAAGGGATCTGATGACTCAGGCACGTCGAGCAAATTTGATTGACGCATTCTATCCTCTTCCTAAAAACATTTTCTTTTTTCAACCACACTTCAAATTTTACATTTTACTTTCCCATAATTATCACACTCAGCTTATCTCTTACCTCATAATCGCCATATTTAATAAAAGAAATAAAAAAAATTCATAAGACAATTCATAGTGTCATAGTAAATGACAAGACAAAAAAGTTCCCTAAATTTGTCCTGGGAGGTGTTCCTCTCCACGAATATAATATATGCTGCCAAAATAGCCTATGCTCTATACTGTTGTACTTACTGCAAAAGATATATATAAATAAATTTGGTTTTGAATATTTAGCCTCTTAGTGCAGCTGAGTGTCGTTCCTTATTAACATAACCTTTATTTGTAATTATAAGTTCCTCCTAAGCGAAATATGAACTTTCTGTGCGATGACTAATGTCTTTTGATTTCTTTAATGACTTCTTTAACCTAAAATGGACTTTTGAGAAACTAATGATTTTAGTTACAAACATTTTAATTAAGAAATCTGCGTTAATCCGAAGAGTGTGGTAAACTGGAAACCGACTATTGCCCCTTTAGTGACAGTTTAATATGAATCCAAACTACTAGCGCCACTGACAATATAGGTTCATACTGGTGATGCACGTTCTATTATGTTGTGCTTAGTGCTGAAGATATTTGACAATAAATGAAGATATTCGCAGCTTTTAAATGCAGCCAAGTATCGTATCTAATTAGGGTGAATTTTACATTTTAATTAAGAAATCTGCGTTAATCCGAAGAGTGTGGTAAACTGGAAACCGACTATTGCCCCTTTAGTGACAGTTTAATATGAATCCAAACTACTAGCGCCACTGACAATATAGGTTCATACTGGTGATGCACTTTCTATTATGTTGTGCTTAGTGCTGAAGATATTTGACAATAAATCCAGTTTTCGCAGCTTTTAAATGCAGCCAAGTATCGTATCTAATTAGGGTGAATTTTATTCACCTTAATTATTGGTGAATTTTACTGATTGAATTAAAATAACAATTGTTTTTTCAAATGAAAGCAAAGAGCGACTTTTATGCTAAACCAAGAGAAACTATTCCTTGTAACGCTCAACGCTATTTACGCTATTAAATAAAAAACAAGTTTTTTTTTAACTGAAAGTAAGAAGCAACATTAAAACTTAAAACGAACAGACATTATTCGCTATATGAAAGGGGCTGTCCCCTCCTCAACGCCTTTCTCTTTACGCTAAAGTTTTTATTGTTTTAAAAAATAGCGTTGTGAGAAAGAGTCTAACTTCAGCGTAAAGAGCGAGGCGTTGAGGAGGATAATCCATTTTGATGGTACATACGTTATAATCAAAACTTTTTAGAGTTTCGGTTTCAGTTGACAGGATTTTCTCGTTTCTTACAGTTTGTTACTACGGGCTGTTTGACCCAAGGCTCTCTGAAATGCAAAGGAGGGCTACTACTCCCTCCAAAACTCGCATTTTCAAATTTAAGTTTAATGTTTGTAAAACAATACTTTGGATTCAAACAATTCATTCCTAAAAAAATTCGCAACTACTCCCTCCAAAACTCGCATTTTCCAATTTAAGTTTAATGTTTGTAAAACAATACTTTGGATTCAAACAATTCATCCCTAAAAAAATTCGCAACCCAAATATTTTTGAAGGTTGCGGGTTGGAATATCAACAGTTATTTATAGAATCATCATTTCCACCTTTTTTAAGGGTAAATTCTTTTAAAAAAAAACCTGTTTTATAGGGATGCTCCCCATAGACACAGTCGGGGGCAGCCCCTGGGAAGCAAGAAGACATTAAAAACTGTATATAAATAAGGAACGAGAAATATTACCATTTAAACTCGCTGAAAACAGCGAAGCTGAAAACCTCCTGGTAGCAGTTACCCTCCCCCTAAAATTTCTTGGTAAGGCTCGTGGTGCTCTGCCCCCCCCCCCTTTTTTTCTACCTATGTGCCGACAGGCATGTAAATATAACTTTTTACGATACATAGAAAAGATTTTTCCACTGGTTAGAATACTTTAATTTAGGCTTAGTGTAAGTGAAGGAAGGTTACCCTCCCTCCCGATACCCCTTTCTATGTTTATCTTAAGGCTCATGGAGATTTAAGTAATTCGGACAATTAAATGCATTCCCTGAAGCATGTGGTACAGACACAACCACCCCACCGCCGCGCCTACACAATACCCAACTGCCTCTCCTTCATAATAGCTGTTGCGTAATTATACATCATTGAAAATAAATTTATAAAAAATCAATAGAATCAAATTAGTTAAATGAAGCATTAACGTAACGGTCTAAATTAACCATTTATCTTGTATTGACTGTGGGATTTTTCAGGAACGAATTGGCCATCGCGAGGTATTGTTTCCTCTGCCACTGGGAAACTTAATATATAGTGATTGTGATACTTTAGATTGATTCATTTATCTCAGGATTTTCAGCCAATAGCAATTTAGTCCTCTTTGTGGCATAATCGTGGTTTGGTGCCAAAAACGGTGGGAAAGACTTTTCTCTTTCCTTGGCACAATCTTAATGGTCACTTTAAAAGGGTGCCAGAACTTTTAATTTCCGTCTGAATCCCTCTCCAGATCTTCTAGGACCTTCGGTTCAATATGATCATTCGTTGGGAAAAAAAAAACAAATAACAACGTATCCATCGCCATCTGTGTACTTTTTGGATCTCTCTGGGGCAAATCCATTTGTCCTCTTTGGAGCAAAATCGGGTTTTAGGGCCAACGATGGTGGAAAGAGCCCTTTTCCGTGGCACAAACTTCCTGGACAAATCAAAAGCTCGCCAGAACTCTTAATTTCCGTCTGAATGGTACCTCTTCCGATTTTCTAGGACCATTAGTTTGATATGATCACCCGTCGAAAAAAAAAAACAAAAAAAAAATAACGACGTATCCGTTGTCCTCTTTGCCCTTTTTGGTTCTCTTTAGGACAAATCCATTAGTCCTCTTTGGAGCAAAATCGGTTTTTAGGGCCAACGATGGTGGAAAGTGGTTTTTTCCGTAGCACAAACTTCCTGGTCACATCAGAAGCGGGCTAGAACTCTTAATTTCCGTCTGAAAATGGTCCTTCTTCCGATCTTCTAGGACCATTAAGTTCATATATAAGTTCATATAAGTTTATTAATCCACATTCATAAACAAATAAATAAATTAAACAACACTTTCACGTTGGAGAAAACCTACGAAGGTTTGCGATCGCGCAAAACTCCACGTTACTACTTACCTATTAACTCAACTATTTACATAAACCTCAACTATTTTATTAAAACTATTATAAATAAACCAAAAATAGATAAACTATACCCTATATATATATACAAAAATAATAATAATAGTAATAATAATAATAGTAAAAAATAAATAAATAAATAACTGAATTAAAAATGATAATACATAAATAAAATATAAAAGAAAAATAATAATAACCAATCCAGTCATTGGTTCGATATGATCACTCGTTAAAAAAAAAAAAATAAAAAAAAAAAAAAAAAAAAATAATAACGTATCCGTTGTCCTCTTTGGCCTTTTTGGTTCTCTTTAGGGCAAATCCATTAGTCCTATTTGGAGCAAAATCGGATTTTAGGGCCAACGATGGTGGAAAGTGCCCTTTTCCGTGGCACAAACTTCCTGGACACATCAAAAGCGCGCTAGAGCTCTTAATTTCCGTCTTAATGGTACCTCTCCCGATTTTCTAGGACCATTGGTTCGAAATGATCACTCGTCTAAAAAAAAAACAAAAAAAACAAAAAAAAAAATAACGAAGCATCCGTTGTCCTTTTTGCCCTTTTTGATTCTCTTTAGGGCAAATCCATTAGTCCTCTTTGGAGCAAAATCGGTTTTTAGTGCCAAAAATGGTGAAAAGTGCCTTTTTCCGTGGCACAAACTTCCTGGTCACATCAAATTACGTTAGAACTCTTAATTTCCGTCTGAATGGTCCTTCTCCCGATCTTCTAGGACCATTGGTTCGATATAATCGTTAAAAAAATAATACAATAAAAAAATAATAACAAATCCATTGTCCTCTTTGTCCTTTTCGGTTCTCTTTAGGGCAAATCCATTAGTCCTCTTTGGAGCAAAATCGGTTTTTAGTGTCAACGATGGTGGAAAGTGCCCTTTTCCGTGGCACAAACTTCCTGGACAAATCAAAAGCGTGCTAGAGCTCTTAATTTCCGTCTGAATGAAATTAAGAGTTCGTGGCACAAACAACAAACAAATAAACACGCATTCCTTATCTTTCTTATGGGAAAGTAAAATGCGAAATTCTACATTTTTGTAGATCAGAGCTTGAAACCTCTACAACATGGTTCTGTTATATGCTGAATTTGAGAGCATGGTTTTCATCAAGATCCCTTGCCTTTTTGGAGGTTTTCCCCACTTTCTCGAAAGTCAGGTAAATTAAATCAAGGTCTTAACTTCTTATGGGTATTTTTAGATTTAACGGATTTTGCTTAATTGGAATCAATATAAACAAGCCAATTCTTTTGATGCATTAATTGCTAAAAAAAATTCTTTTTTTTTTAGTTTCGGTTTCTATTAGCCTGAGTCGCTCTTTGCTTAAACTTCGTTTCAACGAACTGCTTCGTTTTAATTTGGTCCTAAATGAAGTATGGGTTTTTTCTGCAATAATTGATTTCATCTGAATCCTTAACTGGTCTCCTCAGCTTAAAAAATACGTATCAAGAACCCGTAATTTTAAGTTATAAGCATGTCAGTTAAAAAATCTGCTGCAATCCAAAGAGTGTGAAAAACTGAAAACTGTTCCTCGCTGCTTTAACGTGATGATTTAATGTAAATCAAACGAGTTTAACGCGAACAACAGGTTTAACGAGTTTAATGTGAATTAAAAGAATCAATGGTCACTGACAGTGCAGTGTGACGATGATTGTATATGTCTATACTGTTGTGCTTAATGCAAAGGGCATATGTCAATAAATCTAATTCTTTACTAAACTGCTTTTAATCGCTGCCTTGTATCATGTATCATTAAGATGTATTTATTAGTAATTTTAGTCCTTCCTAAGCGAGATGTGCGCCTTATGTGTCACAGGTAATTTTCACTCACTCCTTAATTGCCCTCCTTGGCCTAAAATGGGAGTTTCGAAAAACCTAAAACCTTTAATTAGAAATATTTTAAATAAAAGCATATTGCAGTCCAAACTCTATGATGAACTAGAAACAGATATTTGTTTCTTGAAATGTGTAAACTTCCAGTGGCGCTAAGATTTTTATTAAACAAGAATTAATTAGCTACTTTTTCTCTATTCGTTTCGGTAAATAATAAAGTAGTAGGAACTGCTATTAGCTTTTATCTCCTGTCCATGGTTTTGTGAATTGGAATTTCGAATTGTGAATTAGAAAAATGGAATTTGTGTCAATTCACGATTTCCCTGTTTTTTAGCTACAAGAGGACAAATCGCCTCTCTTGTTCAGTCAGCTGCTGTTCTCAATTGGTCTCACCCTGATGGTCTTTTAAGGGTAAGATCAAGGAAAGACGCACCAGCAAGGCCGGTTATCAAACCTCCAGTGGATGATAAGGTAACGTTCTTTTTTTGGAGTTTTTACTCTTTTTGATATTTCGCTTTTTTTTAAGAGTTTTTGCTCTTAATGGTAGCGTTCTTTTTACAAAGTGAAATTAATACATTACTTGAACAGGTTATTCGAAAAAGGAGAATATTTTAGTAAAAAATATTCGTAAAGTGATTAAAACTGTTTTACTATACATCTAGCTCACATAGAAAAAAAAACATGTTCTGTGTATTGGTCGTAACAGTCATAGCTTATTAGTAATTAAATATTATGATAACAGGCAGTATGGTTTCAACCCCCTTCCCTCCTTTAACGTCTGATGTACATTACTTTGTAGTCATTCTTTTTTGTTGCCTCCAATCCTCCATTCAATTTTAAGTGCTGTATTCGTTTATTTAAATAGTTATCGTAACAAAAAAAAATGAACGTTAAATTATGCTACTTTTACGATCATAAAAGAAACAGAAAATGATAAAAAAAAGGTCACTTGTTAAATATGCTTACAAAAAACGGAAAGAAGAAATTTGCGAATCTGTTTGTACGGTACTTAGCGAGTCGCAGTTTATTGCGATGCCTAGTAGTTTCTGCTGATCTGTGCAGATGGTGGAAAAACAAATTGGTATTTCTCGTTTGCTAATGCCTTTTCCCAAATTTAACTATTAAATCATGTCTTCGAGCGAATTTTGTGGTCAGGTTAAAGAGTTCAAGAGCACTCTCATAGTTGCTGAAGCGGGGATTCCGGATCCACATTTTCATTCTGCAATTCTTGGATATTAGATTGAAAGTTGCAAGGGGTGTTTTGAACGCATCTACCATGCTTGATGGAAATCCCGTCGAAGAAGCTGACTCTTTCAAATACCTAGGGTCTATGATGAACCACTGTGGCACAGCCACAGAGGAAGTCCAAGCCCCAATTGCTTCGACATCTGTTTTTCTCCTTCTGAGGAAACCCCTATGGAACAAGCACTAAGCTACATTGAAGAAAAAAATCCATATATTTGATGGAATTGGGGTGTTTGTGCTGCTTTACGGCTACGTTACCAGGAATTTCTTCACCTCAAAAGCCTGCAACCTAGATGTCTTCTATCATAAATACCTTTGGTATATCCTGAAGGATATGCAATTCATAAGAGTTAGCAACGATACCATCCGTAGTAAAACTGGGAACCGGACTCCCATACCAAATGTCATCAAATATAGACACAACCGGTGGTTTGACCACGTACTACAACGCCATTGCGACGTGATATCGAAGCAATGTCTGAAATATCTTCTGTTGTCATCGTGGAGGATGTGAGCTGGTTGTCAGAGAAAACCTGGCTATCCACCATCAAATCCCGACAATGAGCTGCTTGACGGACTTAGAAAATATGGCAGACTCTGGAAACGAGAAGTGTTGTCTATTGTCGAATCATTGCCTGCAGACAAACCTTCCTGGAGCCAAACATGCCGCCAGGTCTCGAATGCCACGATGAGCCAAGGGTTTGCAACATGAAACAAGTACAAGTTAGTAAGTAAGGGATGATTAAACTTCATAGCCATTTAATTAGTCAAAGTTTGTGAAGTAGAACGCTGAGTGTCTCCAATGGTAACTAAGTAAAACCCGAAAGCGTACAAACTCTTAAGCATGAGAATGCAGAGGTGATGCCAACATAAAAGCTGCCAATCCTTATTAGAGGCAAAACTAATTCGGTATAAATAAAAGAAAATTAAATAGGACAGTGATTGTATTTGCAGCAGTTTATCCAAACAGCTAATATTATATATTAGGGAAAATAAAATCTTAGTAATTAACCAAGTGGTTCTGAATAGACCTGCTAAATAGCAGCCAATTACGAGTGTCAATGGAGCAAATTGATGTCAATTATTTCAATAGTTTGGAGGGTCTACGGTTTCGTCTGTATTAACTAGTTGTTTTGTGGCAGTATTCAAAAACTGGTTATTAAGACAAAAAGAAAAATTCACGTCGCACGTCTATAATGGTTATAAAAGCAGCGTTGACATGCTGCTTTTATGAATATAAGAGGGACCCAATAATTTTGTAATATGGAGGACGAAATGTAAAGCAGTACTAAATTTAGTCGTATGGGATAAACTGCGACAACCTTACAGGGGACTGGCCTGTGTCAAAGAAATTCATAGAACTGGTGTTACTTTAACTATTCTTTCTAGCTAGTAGCC
This sequence comes from Artemia sp. Qi Xiang Cuo, assembly GCF_049724085.1. NCBI lineage: Eukaryota > Metazoa > Arthropoda > Branchiopoda > Anostraca > Artemiidae > Artemia > Artemia sp. Qi Xiang Cuo. Next base: position 79,241,708 of record NC_142800.1, read on the forward strand.
GCTTGAGGAATGCTTTTTTATGTTCATTTATTTTCTGCTTTGAATGTATACCCCCCCCCCTCTGCTCGTGATCTACAGTTGCTATACGTAATCATTATTTGCTTTTATTCTTTGTGCGGTTTCTTTATTTAGGAAATTTAACTTTCTTTCACTTTTATCTCTACTGCAAAATATTTAGAATAAAATCAACAAGCTTTTTGAATATTTATGTAAATGTTTTAGCCCGTTATTAGGCTGTGCGAAACTCTGGACCCTTTTCTTTTTTCTTTTGTTTTCTAGAATTTTGGGGGTAAATTACATGCTTTTGTTCTAAATTTAGACCAGTTAAGTATGATGTATTATTAGTTGAAAATAAAAGTCAAGTCAAGTTAAAAGTCAAGTCAAGTTAAAGAATCAAACCTTCATGGAGTTTGATTATGGAGTAGCAAAAAGACATTTCAATCAAATTTCAACAATTTTTAACAGGACGAATGTCAGTTAGAATTTCAACGAAAAATCGAAACAATAACAACAACTCTTCGATCATTTTGATAAATTCATTTTGAACTTGTCAGCATCCAATGCTTGGAACTCTTCCACTGAAGATCTTATTTTTGAAATGCTAAACTTGCACATTAAATTTGTTTCCGCGATAGGACAACACTACTGTGGAATCCATTTCGTATATTTTTTCTAAATATTTTCTTCTAAATGAATGAACCTTAGTGGTAAATCCCCCTTCGTATTTGATCCGATTGACCTTTTATGTAAATATGTAAACTTTGGCCTTAAAATATAATTTTGAGGGTCTAGGCCTCCACTAAAAATCCTCTGATACCCCCCCCCCCCGTGGTTGTTTTTCAGCTGCAGTCTTATATAACTGTTAAATGTTTACGGACGCCTCTGTGACTGTATTGCAGTATGTCTTCTGAAACTAGGAGACTCGGTTAATAGTTATTATTGATTCCTAAACCGATTGCCTTCTCAGGATGTTTTTTTAATCCCATTTTACCTTCTTGACAGAAATTGCCCCTTTGCTGTTGTACCATCTCCTTTTCAGTGGCAACGTTCTAATGTTGTCATAGTAATAAGTCATGTGGTTGCAATGTTTTTCTTCTCTTCGACCACTCTGTATGGAAGGAGTGGTCGTATAACTCTGAAGGGGCGTCCTTCGATTGGAATCCGAAAGTTCAAGTGCCATTTATAAGGGTCAAAAGTGACTGGAGGGGAACCAGCCCCCTCCTTTGACCCCTCCATGAAGGTGGGTATTAATGCAGGGCTGTCACATCGTCCCTAAGAGTCCCTAAAACTGGAGAATGTCAGTAAATGTTCCTAATACAGCCCTAAAGCTTTTGCATTTATACGGTAAACGACAGATGGACCAGGTCGCTGTTAGTCCTTTTTTTTCGTGTCAGGAAGGTCCACTAGGCTGCCTTTTCTGCAAAAATAAAGTCCCGATTTTGTCTCCTTGAACCTGTGGCAGTCCTGTTGGTCGGCCTGAAAATGGGCCCAAACAATTTTTGTACCTGATCTGTTGACTGATCTGTTGAAAATGGGCCCTGATCACTTTTTGTACCGTAAATCCTTTGACCAATAGGAACCTATTGTACGAAACAAACTTTTTTGGGGCATGAATCCCCTCTTATTGGGCCCAGAAGAACACCCAAAGGCTTTTTCTGATGGGCTTGAACTTGAATTCTTAAATCCATGGGCTAAGAAGAATCCATTGCAGAAGTAATAACGAGAAAAAACATATTTGTTCTTCGCAAAGGGCACCATAAACCAAAAAGAGTCAAAAACTTGTTTCTCTGAACTGCTTGAACCTTAAAGCTGTAGGTCTTCTGGGACAAGTGACCATGCTGTATGATCTTATTTTGGGGTCTGGCACCCCAAAAAGGGCATTTTTTGTTCGGCTTGAAACTTAAATTCTTAAGTCCTTGGGCTACGAAATCCCCGCTCCACAAGGGAAAATTTAAAAGCAAATTTGGTTTCCTCGAAAATGGGATGCAAAAAAGGCCAAATATCTTCGTTTTTGTTTTAGCTGGGACATGGCCGCCAAATTTGAGGCCTGAAAGTTGTTTCTCCCAACCGGCTTGAAAATTTCAAAATCGTTGCATGGGCTAAGGGACCAAATATTTTGTAGGGAAAGAAAAGGGTGTTACTGGGCCCAGAAATATGCCCAAAAAATGTGATAAGTTTGAAGCTTACAGCCGTAAGTATCTGGAACAAGGGGTACCGAAGGTCCGAATAATTCATTTGGGGGCATGGTTCCGTAAAAGTTAGGGCCAAAAACGAAAAAAAAAATTAATCTGCTTAAAACTTATCCTTAGATTTTTAGAGGAGGGGATATTACGAGGGTAATTTCATACGAGTTGGAAGATGCCAATGCCAAATAGCACAGGCTGGACTGAAAAAAAAGAAACAAATTATACCCGATGAAGTAAAAATAAACCTAAAAAAAAACAAAAAAAACGCGCATTTTCTAGAAATTAGTGACCTGAAGCAACAACGCCAGCAGCATCATGGAGGCTTGTACTTACGAATGTCGTTCAATGATGTACCTTAATTACCCTTCATTCTTATAATTTTGTGATGTTGTTTCTTTATAAATTATATGTATTTTCGGATTATATGTGTGTCGTGAATTATACAAGTCCGACCTCTATTAACGTCCAAACCCTCTCCAAGGGAAACAGTCTTCCAGTTTATTTTTAATTACCTGGCGTCAATAGTTGTTTTATCTTTAAATTGTGAACTCAAAATGCATAAATAAGAGGTCCCAAAAGCCTCAAACTGCGTTAAACTGGGCGTAAGGAAAAGAACATTCAAGGAAGGATAATAATGGTTATTACCACTCTGTTATAACTAATCACTATGGAGGAGGTTCTTCCTTCCTTTCTTATTATTTTTCTTAAAGATTTTTGTTTTCTATTTTCTTATTAGATTCTTATCTTCTTTTTCCTCTTTTTTCACTCCTTCACATTTTTTGGTCGAATGTTGACACTTACTCTCCAAAAATAAATCAAAATAAAGAAATGATGACTTGGTTCAAAACGAAAACCTCTTTTCATTTTAACATTAGCACGATTAATAACTGAATTAAAATCTAATAGATTGAGAAATGAAACTCAGAGAGGAGAGAAACCAAACAAAATGAAAAATAAAATCAAAAAGGGTGAATAGATTTAGGCCAAAAAGAACAGAAACTTCCTACAAATATTGACATGATACCAAAAAGAACTAAGTGCATTCGTAAGAAAGTTGCAGTTTGATAAATGACTTTTTAAAAATTTATTTTAAACCGTTCAAGATAATACGTATATTATTAGTGAGGTAGATCTTTAGAGCACAAAAAAAGAGAAAAGAAAGTATTGGTACCCTGGGAAAAGGTTAATGACCTATTTTGCTCCGAATGGCTTGAAACTTAAAGCCGTAACCTCAGAGAACAAGGGAACCACATCAAAAAAAAAAAAAAAAAACAAGGAACAAGGGAATAACATGTAAAAAAAAAAACACTTATGCTACACCTCTCATGTCACTCCACAATACCGAACTAGAGTCAAGCTCAACAGGGTCTTCTTTCCCCGTAGACATTACCAGGCCCGTTCCCCTGGCAGAGGGTTCGCTATAAATTAATATACCATTTGTTCTTCCAAAAACAAATCTTTTCTAAGAAAAGCAAAGAGCCAGGTTAAAACCTAAAGGCAGCAGAAATATAGTTGTATAAATATTGACACTCAAAAGCAACAGAAGCTTGAATTATTATACAACTTTATTTCTGCTTGTTTAGCATTTCATATGGCTACAATTTTCAAACAGTCGGTAACGAACTGTAAGTAAGGAGCGACCCGGCTCAATGGTAACCGAAACTCTAAAAAACGGAATTTTTATACCAATAGATACATCAAATGAATCAGATTTTAATGCTGATTTCAAAAATATAAGTTTCATATATAAGTTGGCCGATTTTAGAAAAAAGGGGGAAAGACCCCCTAAAAAATATAGAACCTTAATGAGAATCACATTATCAGATTCAGCATATCAGATAATCTAACTGAAGAGATTTTAGTCTCTTAATTACAAAAATCTAGAATTTTGCATTTTTTGCGAGAAGAAAGATCCTAGATACGTGTTTATGTGTTGTTTTTTTTTCTTCTTTTTTTTTTCTTTTTTTTTCAGGGGTGATCGTATTGACCAAATGGTCCTAGAATATCATGTGAGGGCTCATTGGAACAGAAATTAAAAGTTCTAGTGCCCTTTTTGAGTGACCAAAAAAATGAAGGGTAGCTAGGCCCCCTCCCACGCTCATTTTTTCCCCAAAGTCACCCGATAAAAATTTTGAGATGGCCATTTTGTTCAGCATGGTCGAAAATATGATAACAATTTCCTTTAGGATGACTTAATCCCCCGTGTGGTTTACCTTGTCACAGTTACATTTTCTTGATTTTTCAAAGTTCATTTTGAATTTCTTTCGTTGAAATGCAAGAGTTGGAATATTTCAGTAGTGTTTGGTTGTGGTTTACCTTGTCACAGTTACATTTTCTTGATTTTTCAAAGTTCATTTTGAATTTCTTTCGTTGAAATGCAAGAGTTGGAATATTTCAGTAGTGTTTGGTTGTGGTTTACCTTGTCACAGTTACATTTTCTTGATTTTTCAAAGTTCATTTTGAATTTCTTTCGTTGAAATGCAAGAGTTGGAATATTTCAGTAGTGTTTGGTTGTGGTTTACCTTGTCACAGTTACATTTTCTTGATTTTTCAAAGTTCATTTTGAATTTCTTTCGTTGAAATGCAAGAGTTGGAATATTTCCAGTAGTGTTTGGTTGTGGTTTACCTTGTCACAGTTACATTTTCTTGATTTTTCAAAGTTCATTTTGAATTTCTTTCGTTGAAATGCAAGAGTTGGAATATTTCAGTAGTGTGTTGGTTGTGGTTTACCTTGTCACAGTTACATTTTCTTGATTTTTCAAAGTTCATTTTGAATTTCTTTCGTTGAAATGCAAGAGTTGGAATATTTCAGTAGTGTTTGGTTGTGGTTTACCTTGTCACAGTTACATTTTCTTGATTTTTCAAAGTTCATTTTGAATTTCTTTCGTTGAAATGCAAGAGTTGGAATATTTCAGTAGTGTTTGGTTGTGGTTTACCTTGTCACAGATTACATTTTCTTGATTTTTCAAAGTTCATTTTGAATTTCTTTCGTTGAAATGCAAGAGTTGGAATATTTCAGTAGTGTTTGGTTGTGGTTTACCTTGTCACAGTTACATTTTCTTGATTTTTCAAAGTTCATTTTGAATTTCTTTCGTTGAAATGCAAGAGTTGGAATATTTCAGTAGTGTTTGGTTGTGGTTTACCTTGTCACAGTTACATTTTCTTGATTTTTCAAAGTTCATTTTGAATTTCTTTCGTTGAAATGCAAGAGTTGGAATATTTCAGTAGTGTTTGGTTGTGGTTTACCTTGTCACAGTTACATTTTCTTGATTTTTCAAAGTTCATTTTGAATTTCTTTCGTTGAAATGCAAGAGTTGGAATATTTCAGTAGTGTTTGGTTGTGGTTTACCTTGTCACAGTTACATTTTCTTGATTTTTCAAAGTTCATTTTGAATTTCTTTCGTTGAAATGCAAGAGTTGGAATATTTCAGTAGTGTTTGGTTGTGGTTTACCTTGTCACAGTTACATTTTCTTGATTTTTCAAAGTTCATTTTGAATTTCTTTCGTTGAAATGCAAGAGTTGGAATATTTCAGTAGTGTTTGGTTGTGGTTTACCTTGTCACAGTTACATTTTCTTGATTTTTCAAAGTTCATTTTGAATTTCTTTCGTTGAAATGCAAGAGTTGGAATATTTCAGTAGTGTTTGGTTGTGGTTTACCTTGTCACAGTTACATTTTCTTGATTTTTCAAAGTTCATTTTGAATTTCTTTCGTTGAAATGCAAGAGTTGGAATATTTCAGTAGTGTTTGGTTGTGGTTTACCTTGTCACAGTTACATTTTTCTTGATTTTTCAAAGTTCATTTTGAATTTCTTTCGTTGAAATGCAAGAGTTAGAATATTTCAGTAGTGTTTGGTTGTGGTTTACCTTGTCACAGTTACATTTTCTTGATTTTTCAAAGTTCATTTTGAATTTCTTTCGTTGAAATGCAAGAGTTGGAATATTTCAGTAGTGTTTGGTTGTGGTTTACCTTGTCACAGTTACATTTTCTTGATTTTTCAAAGTTCATTTTGAATTTCTTTCGTTGAAATGCAAGAGTTGGAATATTTCAGTAGTGTTTGGTTGTGGTTTACCTTGTCACAGTTACATTTTCTTGATTTTTCAAAGTTCATTTTGAATTTCTTTCGTTGAAATGCAAGAGTTGGAATATTTCAGTAGTGTTTGGTTGTGGTTTACCTTGTCACAGTTACATTTTCTTGATTTTTCAAAGTTCATTTTGAATTTCTTTCGTTGAAATGCAAGAGTTGGAATATTTCAGTAGTGTTTGGTTGTGGTTTACCTTGTCACAGTTACATTTTCTTGATTTTTCAAAGTTCATTTTGAATTTCTTCGTTGAAATGCAAGAGTTGGAATATTTCAGTAGTGTTTGGTTGTGGTTTACCTTGTCACAGTTACATTTTCTTGATTTTTCAAAGTTCATTTTGAATTTCTTTCGTTGAAATGCAAGAGTTGGAATATTTCAGTAGTGTTTGGTTGTGGTTTACCTTGTCACAGTTACATTTTCTTGATTTTTCAAAGTTCATTTTGAATTTCTTTCGTTGAAATGCAAGAGTTGGAATATTTCAGTAGTGTTTGGTTGTGGTTTACCTTGTCACAGTTACATTTTCTTGATTTTTCAAAGTTCATTTTGAATTTCTTTCGTTGAAATGCAAGAGTTGGAATATTTCAGTAGTGTTTGGTTGTGGTTTACCTTGTCACAGTTACATTTTCTTGATTTTTCAAAGTTCATTTTGAATTTCTTTCGTTGAAATGCAAGAGTTGGAATATTTCAGTAGTGTTTGGTTGTGGTTTACCTTGTCACAGTTACATTTTCTTGATTTTTCAAAGTTCATTTTGAATTTCTTTCGTTGAAATGCAAGAGTTGGAATATTTCAGTAGTGTTTGGTTGTGGTTTACCTTGTCACAGTTACATTTTCTTGATTTTTCAAAGTTCATTTTGAATTTCTTTCGTTGAAATGCAAGAGTTGGAATATTTCAGTAGTGTTTGGTTGTGGTTTACCTTGTCACAGTTACATTTTCTTGATTTTTCAAAATTAATTTTGAATTTCTTTTGTTGAAATGCAAGAGTTGGAATATTTCAGTAGTGTTTGGTTGTGGTTCACCGTGTCACAGTTACATTTTCTTGATTTTTCAAAGTTCATCTTGATTTTTTTTCATTGAAATGCAAGAGTTGGTATAGTTCAGTAGTGGTTGGTTGTGGTTGACCTTGTCACAGTTACTTTTTTTTGATTTTTCAACGTTGATTTTGAATTTTTTTCGTTGAAATGCAAGAGTTGGAATATTTCAGTAGTGTTTGGTTATGGTTTACCGTGTCACAGTTACAGTTTCTTGATTTTTCAAAGTTCATATCGAATTTCTTTTGTTGAAATGCATGAGTTGGAATATTTCAGTAGTGTTTGGTTGTGGTTAACCTTGTCAAAGTTACATTTTCTTGATTTTTCAAAGTTCATTTTGAATTTCTTTCGTTGAAATGCAAGAGTTGGAATATTTCAGTAGTGTTTGGTTGTGGTTTACCTTGTCACAGTTACATTTTCTTGATTTTTCAAAGTTCATTTTGAATTTCTTTCGTTGAAATGCAAGAGTTGGAATATTTCAGTAGTGTTTGGTTGTGGTTTACCTTGTCACAGTTACATTTTCTTGATTTTTCAAAGTTCATTTTGAATTTCTTTCGTTGAAATGCAAGAGTTGGAATATTTCAGTAGTGTTTGGTTGTGGTTTACCTTGTCACAGTTACATTTTCTTGATTTTTCAAAGTTCATTTTGAATTTCTTTCGTTGAAATGCAAGAGTTGGAATATTTCAGTAGTGTTTGGTTGTGGTTTACCTTGTCACAGTTACATTTTCATGATTTTCCAAAGTTCATTTTGAATTTCTTTCGTTGAAATGCAAGAGTTGGAATATTTCAGTAGTGTTTGGTCGTGGTTCACCTTGTCACAGTTACATTTTCCTGATTTTTCAAAGTTTATTTTGAATTTTTTTCGTTGAAATGCAAGAATTGGAATATTTCAGTTGTGTTTGGTTGTGGTTTACCTTGTCATGGTTACATTTTCTTAATTTTTCAAAGTTCATCTTGAATTTTTTTTGTTGAAATGCAATAGTTGGAATATATCAGTTTTGTTTAGTTGTGGCTTACCTTGTCACAGTTACATTTTCTTGATTTTTCAAAGTTCATTTCGAATTTCTTTCGTTGAAATGCAAGAGTTGGAATATTTCAGTAGTGTTTGGTTGTGGTTTACCTTGTCACAGATACATTTTCTTGATTTTTCAAAGTTCATTTTGAATTTCTTTCGTTGAAATGCAAGAGTTGGAATATTTCAGTAGTGTTTGGTTGTGGTTTACCTTGTCACAGTTACATTTTTCTTGATTTTTCCAAGTTCATTTTTAATTTATTTAGTTGCAAAGCAAGAGTTAAAATATTTCAGTAGTGTTTGGTTGTGGTTCACCTTGTCACAGTTACTCTTTCTTGATTTTTCAAAGTTCATTTTGAATTTTTTTTGTTTAAATGCAAGAGTTGGAATACTTCAGTAGTGTGTTGTTGTAGTTTACCTTGTCACAGTTACATTCCCTTAATTTTTCAAAGTTTATTTTGAATTTCTTTCGTTGAAATGCAAGAGTTGGAATATTTCAATAGGGTTTGGCTGTGGTTTACCGTATCACAGTTACAATTCCTCGATTTTTCCAAGTTCGTTTTGAATGTCTTTCATTGAAATGCAAGAGTTGGAATATTTCAGTAGTGTTTTCTTGTGGTTTACATTGTCACAGTTACATTTTCTTTATTTTTCAAAGTTCATTTTGAATTTAATTCATTGAAATGTAAGAGTTGGACTATTTCAGTAGTGTTTGGTTGTGGTTTACCTTGTCACAGTTACATTTTCTTGATTTTTCAAAGTTCATTTTGAATTTCTTTCGTTGAAAAGCAAGAGTTGGAATATTTCAGTAGTTTGTTGTTGTAGTTTACCTTGTCACAGTTACATTCTTCTTGATTTTTCAAAGTTCATTTTGAATTTCTTTCGTTGAAATGCAAGAGTTGGAATATTTCAGTAGTGTTTGGTTGTGGTTTACATTTTCACAGTTACATTTTCTTAATTTTTCAAAGTTCAGTTTGAATTTCTTTCGTTGCAATGCAAGAGTTGGAATATTTCAGTAGTGTTTCGTTATGGTTTACTTTGTCACAGTTACATTTTCTTGATTTTTCAAAGTTCATTTTGAATGTCTTTCATTGAAATGCAAGAGTTGGAATATTTCAGTAGTGTTTGGTTGTGGTTTACCTTGTCACAGTTACATTCTCTTGATTTTTCAAAGTTCATTTTGAATTTCTTTCGTTGAAATGCAAGAGTTGGAATATTTCAGAAGTGTTTGGTTGTGGTTTACCTTGTCACACTTACATTTTCTTGATTTTTCAAAGATCATTTTGAATTTCTTTTGTTGAAATGTAAGAGTTGCAATATTTCAGTAGTGTTTGGTTGTGGTTTACCTTGTCACAGTTACATTTTCTTGATTTTTCAAAGTTCATTTTGAATTTCTTTCGTTGAAATGCAAGTGTTGGAATATTTCAGTAGTGTTTGGTTGTGGTTTGCCTTGACACAGGTACATTTTCTTGATTTTTCAAAGTTCATTTTGATTTTCTTTCGTTGAAATGCCAGAGTTGGAATATTTCAGTAGTGTTTGGTTGTGGTTTACCTTGTCACAGTTACATTTTCTTGATTTTTCAAAGTTATTTTTGAATTTGTTTCTTTGAAAAGCAAGAGTTGGAATATTTCAGTAGTGTTTGGTTGTGGTTTACCTTGTCACAGTTACTCTTTCTTGATTTTTCAAAGTTCATTTTGAATTTCTTTTTGTTGAAATGCAAGAGTTGGAATATTTCAGTAGTGTTTGCTTGTGGTTTACCTTGTCAAAGTTACATTTTCTTGATTTTTCAAAGTTCATCTGAATTTCTTTCATTGAAATGCAAGAGTTGGAATATTTCAGTATTTTTTTGCTGTGGTTTACCTTGTCACAGTTACATTTTCTTGATTTTTCAAAGTTCATTTTGAATTTCTCTCATTGAAAAGCAAGAGTTGGAATATTTCAGTAGCGTTTCGTTGTTGTTTACTTTGTCAGAGTTACATTCTCTTGATTTTTCAAAGTTCATTATGGATTTCTTTAGTTGAAATATGTTTTGTCGTGCTTTACCTTGACACAGTTAAATTTCCTGATTTTTGTTAGGTTAGGTTAGGCTAGATCAAGTTAGATTCAGGTTAAGTTAGGTTAGGCTAGGTTAGCCTACGTGCACGCGCGTACGTAAGCTAACCTAACCTAACCTAACTTAACCTTAATCTAACTTGATCTAGCCTAACCTAACCTAACAAAAATCAGGAAATTTAACTCTGTCAAGGTAAAGCACGACAAAACATATTTCAACTAAAGAAATCCATAATGAACTTTGAAAAATAAAGAGAATGTAACTCTGACAAAGTAAACAACAACGAAACACTACTGAAATATTCCAACTCTTGCATTTCAACGAAAGAAATTCAAAATGAACTTTGAAAAATCAAGAAAATGTAAGTGTGACAAGGTAAACCACAGCTAAACACTACTGAAATATTCCAACTCTTGCATTTCAAGGAAAGAAATTCAGATGAACTTTGAAAAATCCAGAAAATGTAACTGTGACAAGGTAAACCACAAGCAAACACTACTGAAATATTCCAACTCTTGCATTTCAACAAAAGAAATTCAAAATGAACTTTGAAAAATCAAGAAATTGTAACTGTGACAAGGTAAACCACAACCAAACACTACTGAAATATTCCAACCCTTGCTATTAATCCAAAGACAATCAAAATGAACTTTGAAAAATCAAGAAAATGTAACTGTGACAAGGTAAACCACAACCAAACACTACTGAAATATTCCAACTCTTGCATTTCAACGAAAGAAATTCAAAATGAACTTTGAAAAATCAAGAAAATGTAACTGTGACAAGGTAAACCACAACCAAACACTACTGAAATATTCCAACTCTTGCATTTCAACGAAAGAAATTCAAAATGAACTTTGAAAAATCAAGAAAATGTAACTGTGACAAGGTAAACCACAACCAAAAACTACTGAAATATTCCAACTCTTGCATTTCAACGAAAGAAATTCAAAATGAACTTTGAAAAATCAAGAAAATGTAACTGTTACAAGGTAAACCACAACAAAAAACTTCTGAAATATTCCAACTCTTGCATTTCAACGAAAGAAATTCAAAATGAACTTTGAAAAATCAAGATAATGTAACTGTGACAAGGTAAACCACAACCAAACACTACTGAAATATTCCAACTCTCGCATTTCAATGAAAGAAATTCAAAATGAACTTTGAAAAATCAAGAAAATGTAACTGTGACAAGGTTAACCACAACGAAACACTACTGAAATATTCCAACTCTTGCATTGCAACGAAAGAAATTCAAAATAAACTTTGAAAAATTAAGAAAATGTAACTGTGACAAGGTAAACCACAACCAAACACTACTGAAATATTCCAACTCTTGCATTTCAACGAAAGAAATTCAAAATGAACTTTGAAAAATTAAGTGAATGTAACTGTGACAAGGTAAACTACAACAACAAACTACTGAAATATTCCAACTCTTGCATTTCAACGAAAGAAATTCAAAATGAACTTTGAAAAATCAAGAAAATGTAACTGTGACAAGGTAAACCACAACCAAACACTACTGAAATATTCCAAATCTTGCATTTCAATGAAAGAAATTCAAAATGAACTTTGAAAAATCAAGAAAATGTAACTGTGACAAGGTAAACCACAACCGAACACTATTGAAATATTCCAACTCTTGCATTTCAATGAAAGAAATTCAAAATGAACTTTGAAAAATCAAGAAAATGTAACTTTGACAAGTTAAACCACAGCCAAACACTACTGATATATTCTATCTCTTGCATTTCAAGGAAAGAAATTCAGATGAACTTTGAAAAATCAAGAAAATGTAACTGTCACAAGGTCAACCACAAGCAAACACTACTGAAATATTCCAACTCTTGCATTTCAACAAAAGAAATTCAAAATGAACTTTGAAAAATAAAGATAATGTAACTCTGATTATTTAGGCTAAAACCAAAAACTAATTAGATATTACAAATCGTTGTTTTCGGCGAAAGAAATTCAAAATGATCGTTTATAAATCCAGATAAACTAACTGTGACACTGTCCACCACAACACAACACAACTAAAATAATCAAACTCTTGCATTTCAACAAAGAAAACTAAAAATGAACTTTGAAAAATCAAGAAAATGTAACTGTGACAAGGTAAACCACAACCAAACACTACTGAAATATTCCAATTCTTGCATTTCAACGAAAGAAATTCAAAATGATCTTTGAAAAATCAAGAAAATGTAAGTGTGACAAGTTAAACCACAACCAAACACTTCTGAAATATTCCAAATCTTGCATTTCAACGAAAGAAATTCAAAATGAACTTTGAAAAATCAAAAGAATGTAACTGTGACAAGGTAAACCACAACCAAACACTACTGAAATATTCCAACTCTTGCATTTCAATGAAAGAAATTCAAAATGAACTTTGAAGAATCAGGAAAATGTAACTGTGACAAGGTAAACCGCAACCAAACACTACTGAAATATTCCAACTCTTGCATTTCAACGAAAGAAATTCAAAATGAACTTTGAAAAATTAAGGGAATGTAACTGTGACACGGTAAACAACAACCTCACACTACTCAACTAGTCCAACTCTTGCAGTTCAACGAAACAAATTCAAAATGAACTTTGAAAAATCAAGAAAATGTAACTGTGACAAGGTAAACCACAACCAAACACTACTGAAATATTCCAACTCTTGCATTTCAATGAAAGAAATTCAAAATGAACTTTGAAAAATCAAGAAAATGTAACTGTGACAAGGTAAACCACAACCAAACACTAGTGAAATATTCCAACTCGTGCATTTCAACGAAAGAAATTCAAAATGAACTTTGAAAAATCAAGAAAAATGTAACTGTGACAAGGTAAACCACAACCAAACACTACTGAAATATTTCAACTCTTGCATTTCAACGAAAAAAAATACAAAATGAACTTTGAAAATTCAAGAAAATGTAACAGTGACACGGTAAACCACAACCAAATACTCCTGAAATATTCCAACTCTTGCACTTCAAAGACAGAAATTCAAAACGAACTTTTAAAAATCAAGAAAATGTAATTGTGGCAAGGTAAGCCACAACAAAACAAAACTGAAATATTCCAACTCTTGCATTTCAACGAGAGAAATTCAAAATGAACTTTGAAAAATTAAGAAAATGTAACCATGACAAGGTAAACCATAACCAAACACTACAGAAATATTCCAACTCTTGCATTTCAACGAAAGAAGTTCAAAATAAACTTTGAAAAATCAAGAAAATGTAACTGTGACAAGGTGAACCACAACCAAACACTACTGAAATATTCCAACTCTTGCATTTCAACGAAAGAAATTCAAAATGAACTTTGAAAAATTAAGGGAATGTAACTGTGACAGGGTAAACCACAACCACACACTACTGAAATATTCCAACTCTTGCATTTCAATGAAAGAAATTCAAAATGAACTTTGAAAAATCAAGAAGATGTAAATGTGACAAGGTAAACCACAACCAAACACTACTGAAATATTCCAGCTCTTGCATTTCAATGAAAGAAATTCAAAATGAACTTTGAAAAATCAGGAAAATGTAACTGTGACAAGGTAAACCACAACCAAACACTACTGAAATATTCCAACTCTTGCATTTCAACGAAAGAAATTAGAAATGAACTTTGAAAAATCAAGAAAATGTAACTGTGACACGGTAAATCACAACCAAACACTACTGAAATATTCCAACTCTTGCATTTCAACGAAGGAAATTCAAACTGAACTTTGAAAAATCCAGAAAATGTAACTGTGACAAGGTAAACCACAACCAAACACTACTGAAATATTCCAACTCGTGCATGTCAACAAAAGATATTCTATATGAACTTTGAAAAATCCAGAATATGTAACTGTGACACTGTAAACCACACCCAAACACTACTGAAATATTCCAACTCTTGCATTACAACGAAGGAAATTCAAAATTAACTGTGAAAAATCAAGAAAATGTAACTCTGACAAGGTAAACCACAACCAAACACTACTGAAATATTCCAACTCTTGCATTTCAACGAAAAAAATTCAACATGAACTTTGAAAAATCAAGAAAATGTAAGTGTGACAAGGTAAACCACTACCAAACACTATTGAAATATTCCAACTCTTGCATTTCACCGAACGAAATTCAAAATGAACTTTGAAAAATTAAGAAAATGTAACTGTGACAAGGTAAACCACGAGCAAACACTACTGAAATATTCCAACTCTTTTATTTCAACGAAAGAAATTCAAAATTAACTTTGAAAAATCAAGAAAATGTAACTGTGACAAGGTAAACCACAACCAAACACTAGAGAAATATTCTAACTCATGCATTTCAACGAAAGAAATTCAAATGAACTTTGAAAAATTAAGAAAATGTAACTGTGACAAGGTAAATCACAACCAAACA